>NW_028135551.1:0-206000 GCF_964662115.1 Mustela nivalis | reverse complement strand
ACCCCATGCCCATTCCATTGTATAATTTCGTACAAATTAGGAGAACCCTCCAAAGTCCCTAGGCCATCCCAATAGTGTAGGTCTCTGTGGACAAACAAGGGCGGTCTGACAACATAATCGGATCCATTGCTTTGGTTTATAGGCATGTCTCCTCAAAATCCTGGATTCCTATTCCAGCATAGGGGGTTTCCTGAGGCACCCATCAGAAATAATCTCGTCTCCACGAAGAAACTTGTGCATGGGACCTATGTAGGTCATGAAGGGGCAGTCATGCACAGAAACTACAACCTGAGCCCGAACCTCCTGACCAACAACCAGGCAGCTGACCGCACACTGAGCACATCAGACCCACCATGGCCTTAGGTCATCATCTCTTCCCAACTGCGGTTTTCAGGATTCAGAACCTAGCTGAGTTTGTGTTTTCCGACTTCTGTCCTCAAAGTCCTGGGCAACACACCCTCCTGGCTGGGGCCCCTGGAGCCACATATTAGGACTGTGCCTACTTCATGCATGGGAATTCTGCCCATTCCATTGTCCAAAATTGTACAAATTAGGAAAACCCTCAAAGTCCCCGAGGCCATCCCCAATATGTAGGTCTCTTTGGACAAACAAGGGCGGTCTGACACCAGCTGAGCATCTACCTCCACTCATACCATAGATGGATGTCCCAAGAGAAGGAGATGGAACCAGACAGGACCCTAGGCCATAATCGGATCCATTGCTTTGGTTTACAGGCATGTCTCCTCAAAATCCTGGATTCCAATACCAGCATAGGGGGTTTCCTGAGGCACACATCAGAAAACATCTCGTCTCCACGAGGAAACTTGTGCATGGGACCTATGTCAAAATCTTAGGAGAATACTTCAGAGCCGGTGCCACCGCCCCATTCCAAGGTCCTCATGGACACAAACACACATTAGGCCCCATGCTCACGAAAGTCCATTTCAAATCAGCCACCCCGGTTGCTCCCGCAGAGCCATCCGATCTCCACTGTCTTGTTGCTAGGAGACAATTGGAATGTGAGGCGGGCATCCCTGGCATCCATCCTCGAACGGTACTCTGGAGTCATTCCATATGGGATGTTTTGGGGCTGCCCAACAGGTCTCAATTGTCCCGCAGAAGGAATCCTTGAAGGGGGCATCCCACAACTCCCAACGAGGCAAAACCTCCATGGCATTGAGATTCCTCTCCGTTCATGAAGGGCAGTCATGCACAGAAACTACAACCTGAGTCAACGTCTGATCCTGCCGTGACTTCAGATGCATGAGATATGGGTTCAGATGTGCAGGGGGTACCTGCCTTGCACTCGGCCTGATGCCCAAGTCTAGCTTGTGGTCTCAGACTTCTGTCCTCACACTCCTGGCCCAGAATTCCTCAAGTTTGGCAATTCTGGACCCACAATGCAGCACTCTGCCTACCCTCTAGAAAAAAATATATTGCCTAATGAGGTGCCCAGGCAACTTAAAGGAGGATAAAACTACAAGGCACTCGACTGTACCCAAATTATACAGTCTAACCTGGGCACTAATGCACTGTCTGACACAACCTGAGCCCGAACTGGCTGACCAACACCCAGGCAGCTGACCGCACACTGAGCACATCAGACCCGCCATGGACTTAGGTCGTCATCTCTTCCCAACTGCGGTTTTCAGGATCAAGAACCTAGACCTTATCTCCAACCACTGCCCAGGTTTGAAAATGATGCAGAAAGCAGAACTCCTTCCCCATGGCAAGAAACCTTGTGATTGGCATGTTGTCCAAAGTTCAGTGTAGTTGAAACCAGTGTGGCCCATGAGGCCCTGCCCATGCTCGCGGGCCACATTGGTCACAAACACACATTGTGACCCTCAGCCTGAGCCCAGTCCTCAAGTAAGGCCTCTCAGTGGCTGGATGAAGAGACAGCATATGGGGCCTGCCATGCCACTAGGCCCAAATTTTTAACCATAGTTTGGGTTGTCCCTTCACTCTTCCCCAGGTCTCTGCTTTGGAATTCCTCTTTGGTTCGGACACCTGAGGTAACATACCTGAAGGCAACATCCCAGCCCACAGATTTACGAAAAACAATTGGGACCGGGCAAAATTCACAGAGAGGAAGATTCGTCCATGGCCCATGAGGCCTCCTCACATTCGACGGCCTTCGTTGATACAAAATACAGAGACCATAGCCTGAGCAAGCGCCTCAGACTCGCTCTTTCTTCATATCCTGAAGAGTTCTTCTCATGGTTTGTAGATGGGGCCTGATATACCTACGTCCCCAAACCAAGCTGAGTTTGTGTTTTCAGACATCTGTCCTCAAAGTACTGGGCCACACACACTCCAGGCTGGGGCCACTGGAGCCACACATTAGGACTGTGCCTACCCCATGCCCATTCCATTGTATAATTTCGTACAAATTAGGAGAACCCTCCAAAGTCCCTAGGCCATCCCAATAGTGTAGGTCTCTGTGGACAAACAAGGGCGGTCTGACAACATAATCGGATCCATTGCTTTGGTTTATAGGCATGTCTCCTCAAAATCCTGGATTCCTATTCCAGCATAGGGGGTTTCCTGAGGCACCCATCAGAAATAATCTCGTCTCCACGAAGAAACTTGTGCATGGGACCTATGTAGGTCATGAAGGGGCAGTCATGCACAGAAACTACAACCTGAGCCCGAACCTCCTGACCAACAACCAGGCAGCTGACCGCACACTGAGCACATCAGACCCACCATGGCCTTAGGTCATCATCTCTTCCCAACTGCGGTTTTCAGGATTCAGAACCTAGCTGAGTTTGTGTTTTCCGACTTCTGTCCTCAAAGTCCTGGGCAACACACCCTCCTGGCTGGGGCCCCTGGAGCCACATATTAGGACTGTGCCTACTTCATGCATGGGAATTCTGCCCATTCCATTGTCCAAAATTGTACAAATTAGGAAAACCCTCAAAGTCCCCGAGGCCATCCCCAATATGTAGGTCTCTTTGGACAAACAAGGGCGGTCTGACACCAGCTGAGCATCTACCTCCACTCATACCATAGATGGATGTCCCAAGAGAAGGAGATGGAACCAGACAGGACCCTAGGCCATAATCGGATCCATTGCTTTGGTTTACAGGCATGTCTCCTCAAAATCCTGGATTCCAATACCAGCATAGGGGGTTTCCTGAGGCACACATCAGAAAACATCTCGTCTCCACGAGGAAACTTGTGCATGGGACCTATGTCAAAATCTTAGGAGAATACTTCAGAGCCGGTGCCACCGCCCCATTCCAAGGTCCTCATGGACACAAACACACATTAGGCCCCATGCTCACGAAAGTCCATTTCAAATCAGCCACCCCGGTTGCTCCCGCAGAGCCATCCGATCTCCACTGTCTTGTTGCTAGGAGACAATTGGAATGTGAGGCGGGCATCCCTGGCATCCATCCTCGAACGGTACTCTGGAGTCATTCCATATGGGATGTTTTGGGGCTGCCCAACAGGTCTCAATTGTCCCGCAGAAGGAATCCTTGAAGGGGGCATCCCACAACTCCCAACGAGGCAAAACCTCCATGGCATTGAGATTCCTCTCCGTTCATGAAGGGCAGTCATGCACAGAAACTACAACCTGAGTCAACGTCTGATCCTGCCGTGACTTCAGATGCATGAGATATGGGTTCAGATGTGCAGGGGGTACCTGCCTTGCACTCGGCCTGACGCCCAAGTCTAGCTTGTGGTCTCAGACTTCTGTCCTCACACTACTGGCCCAGAAGCCCTCACGTTTGGCAATTCCGGACCCACAATGCAGTACTCTGCCTGCCCTCTAGAAAAAATATCTTGCCTAATGAGCTTCCCAGGCACCACAAGATGATCAACCTTCACGGAACTCGACTGTACCCAAATTATATAGTCTAACCTGGGCACTAATGCACTGTCTGACACAACCTGAGCCCGAAACTCCTGACCAACAACCAGGCAGCTGACCGCACACTGAGCACATCAGACCCACTATGGCCTTAAGTCATCATCTCTTCCCAACTGCGGTTTTCAGGCTTCGAACCTAGACCTTATCTCCAACCACTTCCCAGGGTTGAAAATGATGCAGAAATCAGAACTCCTTCCCCATTGCAAGAGACTGTGTGATTGGCATGTTGTCCAAAGTTCAGTGTAGTTGAAACCAGTGTGGCCCATGAGGCTCGGACCCTGCTCGCGGGACACATTGGTCACAAACACACATTGTGACCCTCAGCCTGATCCCAGTCCTCAAGTAAGGCCTCTCAGTGGCTGGATGAAGAGATAGCATATGGGGCCTGCCATACCCCTAGGCCCCAAATTTTAACCATAGTTTGAGTTGTCCCTTCACTCTTCCCAGGGCTCTGCTTTGGAATTCCTCTTTGGTTCGGACACCTGAGGTAACAAACCTGAAAGGAGACCTCCCATCCCACAGATTGACGAAAAACAATTGGGACCGGGCAAAATCCCAAGAGAGGAAGTTCGTCCATGGCCCATGAGGCCTCCCCTCATTCCATGGCCATCGTTGACACAAAATCCAGACACCAAAGCCTGAGCAAGCGCCTCAGACTCGTTCTTTCTTCGTATCCTGAAGATTTCTTCTCATGGTTTGTAGATTGGGCCTGCCATACCTACGTCCCCAAACCTAAGCTGCCTTTGTGTTTTCCGACCTCTGTCCTCAAAGTCCTGGGCCACACACCCTCCAGGCAGGGGCCTCTGGAGCCACACATTAGGACTGTGCCTACCCCATGCATGGGGATTCTGCCCATTCCATTGTCCAAAATCGTACAAATTAGGAGAACCCTCCAAAGTCCCCGAGGCCATCCCAATATGTAGGTGTCTGTGGACAAACAAGGGCGGTCTGACACCAGCTGAGCATCTACCTCCACTCATACCATAGATGGATGTCCCCAGAGAAGGATATGGTACCAGACAGGACCCTAGGCCATAATCGGATCCATTGCTTTGGTTTAAAGGCATGTCTCCTCAAAATCCTGGATTCCTATACCAGCATAGGGGCTTTCCTGAGGCACCCATCAGAAAAAATCTCGTCTCCACGAGGAAACTTGTGCATGGGACCTATGTCAAAATCTTAGGAGAATAATTCAGAGTCCCGGTGACACCGCCCCATTCCAAGGTCCTCATGGACACAAACCCACATTAGGCCCCATGCTCAGGAAAGTCCATATCAACTCAGCCAACCAGGTTGCTCCCGCACAGCCATCCGAACTCAACTGTCTTGTTGCTAGGAGACAATTGGAGAGCGAGGTGGGCTTCCCTGGAATCCATCCTCGAACGGTGCTCTGGAGTCATTCCATATGGCATGTTTTGGAGCTGCCCAACAGGTCTCAATTGTCCCGCAGAAGGAATCCTTGAAGGGGCCATCCCACAACTCCCAACGTGGGAAAAACTCCATGGCCTTGAGATTCCTCTCCGTTCATGAAGGGGCAGTCATGCACAGAAACTACAACCTAGGCCAACGTCGGATCCTCGCCGTGACTTCAGATGCATGAGATATTGGTTCAGATGTGTAGGGGGTACCTGCCTTGCCCTCGGCCTGAAGCCCAAGTCTAGCTTGTGGTCTCAGACTTCTGTCCTCACACTGCTGGCCCAGAAGCACTCACGTTTGGCAATTCCGGAACCACAATGCAGCACTCTACCTGCCCTCTAGAAAAAATATCTTGTCTAAGGAACTGCCCGGGTACCTCAAATAAGGATCAACATACACGGCAATCGACTGTATCCAAATTATATAGTCTAACCTGGGCACTAATGCACTGTCTGACACAACCTGAGCCCGAAACTCCTGACCAACAACCAGGCAGCTGACCGCACACTGAGCACATCAGACCCACCATGGCCTTAGGTCATCATCTCTTCCCAACTGCAGTTTTCGTCTTCCGAACCTAGACCTTATCTCCAACCACGGCCCAGGGTTGAAAATAATGCAGAAATCAGAACTCCTTCACCATGGCAAGAGACCTTGTGATTGGCATGTTGTCCAAAGTTCAGTGTAGATGAAACCGGTGTGGCCCATGAGGCCACGCCCACTCTCCCGGGCCACATTGGACACAAACACACATTGTGACCCTCAGCCTGAGCCCAGTTCTCAAGTAAGGCCTCTCAGTGGCTGGTGAAGAGACAGCATATGGGGCCTGACATGCCCCTAGCCCCCAAATTTTAACCATAGTTTGGGTTGTCCCTTCACTCTTCCCCAGGGCTCTGCTTTGGAATTCCTCTTTGGTTGGGACACCTGAGGTTACAAACCTGAAAGGAGACCTCCCATCCCACAGATTGACGAAATACCATTGGGACCGGTCCAGATCCACAGAGAGGAAGAATCGTCCATGGCCCATGAAGTCTCCCCACATTCCACGGCCATCGTTGATACAAAATCCAGAGACCAAAGCCTGAGCAAGTGCCTCAGACTCGCTCTTTCTTCATATCCTGAAGAATTCTTCTCATGGTTTGTAGATTGGGCCTGCCATACCTACGTCCCCAAACCTAAGATGTGTCTGTGTTTTCAGACTTCTGTCCTCAAAGTCCTGGGCCACACACCCTCCAGGCTGGGGCCCCTGGAGCCACACATTAGGACTGTGCCTACCCAATCTATGGGAATTCTGCCCATTCCATTGTCCAAAATTGTACAAATTAGGAGAACCCTCCAAAGTCCCCGAGGCCATCCCAATATGTAGGTGTCTGTGGACAAACAAGGGCAGTCTGACACCAGCTGAGCATCTACCTCCACTCATACCATAGATGGATGTCCCCAGAGAAGGAGATGGAAACAGACAGGACCCTAGGCCATAATCGGATCCACTTCTTTGGTTTACAGGCATGTCTCCTCAAAATCCTGGATTCTAATACCAGCATAGGGTGTTTCCTGAGGCACCCATCAGAAAAAATCTCGTCTCCACGAGGAAACTTGTGCATGGGACCTATGTCAAAAACTTAGGAGCATACTTCCGAGTCCCGAAGCCACCGCCCCATTCCAAGGTCCTCATGGAAACAAATACACATTAGGCCCCATGCTCGGGAACGTCCATTTCAACTCAGCCACCCCGGTGTCTCCCGCAGAGCCATCCGATCTCCACTGTCTTGTTGCTAGGAGACAATTGGAATGCGAGGCGGGCTTCCCTGGCATCCATCCTCGAACAGTGCTCTGGAGTCATTCCATATGGGATATTTTGGAGCTTCCAAATTGGTCTCAATTGTCCCGCAGAAGGAATCCTTGAAGGGGGCATCCCACAACTCCCAACGTGGGAAAACCTCCATGGCCTTGAGATTCCTCTCCGTTCATGAAGGGGCAGTTATGCACAGAAACTACAACCTGAGCCAAAGTCTTATCCTCGCCGTGACATCAGATGAATGAGATATTGGTTCAGATGTGCAGGGGGTACCTGCCTTGCCCTCGGGACTGAAGCCCAAGCCTAGCTTGTGGTCTCAGACTTCTGTCATCACACTACTGGCCCAGAAGCCCTCAAGTTTGGCAATTACGGACCCACAATGCAGCACTCTGCCTGCCCTCTAGAAAAAATATCTTGCCTAATGAGCTGCCCAGGCACCTCAAATGAGGATCAACCTACACGGCACTCGACTGTACCCAAATTACATAGTCTAACCTGGGCACTAATGCACTGTCTGACACAACCTGAGCCTAAAACTCCTGACCAACAACCAGGCAGCTGGCCGCACACTGAGCACATCAGAACCACCATGGCTTTAGGTCATCATCTCTTCCCAACTGCGGATTTCAGGCTTCAGAACCTAGACCTTATCTCCATCCACTGCCCAGGGTTGAAAATGATGCAGAAATCAGAACTCCTTCACCATGGCAAGAGACCTTGTGATTGGCATGTTGTCCAAAGTTCAGTGTAGTTGAAACCAGTGTGGCCCATGAGGCCCCGCCCAAGCTCGCGGGCCACATTGGTCACAAGCACACATTGTGACCCTCAGCCTGAGCCCAGTCCTCAAGTAAGGCCTCTCAGTGGCTGGATGAAGGGACAGCATATGGGGCCTGCCATGCCCCTAGGCCCCAAATTTTAACCACAGTTTGGGTTGTCCCTTTTCTCTTCCCAGGGCTCTGTTTGGAATTCCTCTTTGGTTGGGAAACCTGAGGTAACAAACCTGAAAGGAGACCTTCCATCCCACAGATTGACGAAAAACAATTAGGCCGATCCAAATCCACAGAGAGGAAGATTCGTCCATGGCCCATGAGGCCTCCCCACATTCCACGGCCATCTTTGACACAAAATCCAGAGACCAAAGCCTGAGCAAGCGCCTCAGACTCGCTCTTTCTTTGTATCCTGAAGATTTCTTCTCATGGTTTGTAGATTGGGCCTGCCATACCTACGTCCCCAAACCTAAGCTGCGTTTGTGTTTTCCGACTTCTGTCCTCACAGTCCTGGGCCACACACCCTCCAGGGTCTGGCCACTGGTGCCACACATTAGGACTGTGCCTACCCCATGCATGGGAATTCTGCCCATTCCATTGTCCAAAATTGTACAAATTAGGAAAACCCTCCAAAGTCCCCGAGGCCATCCCAATAATGTAGGTCTCTGTGAACAAAGAAGGGCGGTCTGACACCAGCTGAGCATCTACCTCCACTCATACCATAGATGGATGTCCCCAGAGAAGGAGATGGAACCAGACAGGACCGTAGGCCATAATCGGATCCATTGCTTTGGTTTACAGGCATGTCTCCTCAAAAGCCTGGATACCAATACCAGCATAGGGGGTTTCCTGAGGCACCCATCAGAAAACATCTCGTCTCCACGAGGAAACTTGTGCATGGGACCTATGTCAAAATCTTAGGAGAATACTTCAGAGTCCCAGTGCCACAGCCCCATTCCAAGGTCCTCATGGACACAAACACATATTAGGCCCCATGCTCGGGAACGTCCATTTGAACTCAGCCACCCGGTTGCTCCCGCAGAGCCATCCGATCTCCACTGTCTTGTTGCTAGGAGACAATTGGAATGCGAGGCGGGCTTCCCTGGCATCCATCCTCGAACGGTACTCGGGGTCATTCCATATGGGATGTTTTGGAGCTGCCAAACAGATCTCAATTGTCCCGCAGAAGGAATCCTTGAAGGGGGCATCCCACAACTCCCAATGTGGGAAAACCTCCATGGCCTTGAGATTCCTCTCCGTTCATGCAGGGGCAGTCATGCACAGAAACTACAACCTGAGCCAACGTCTGATCTTTGCCGTGACATCAGATGCATGAGATATTGGTTCAGATGTGCAGGGGGTACCTGCCTTACCCTCGGGCCTGAAGCCCAAGTCTAGTTGTGGTCTCAGACTTCTGTCCACATCTGTCTATGGGTCTGAGTGCAGGTAGGTGCTCAGTTGGGCTCAGATTGCCCCTGTTTTTCCTGGGAAGCCACCACTATTGAGATGGATCAGGGACTTCGGAGGTTTATCCTATTAGAAGGGTTGTGGCCATTGGAATGGGCACACACAATTCCCTAGGAGAGGGCAAGTACAGTCCTCAGGTTTGGCTCCAGGGTCCTGAGCCTGTAGGTTTTGTAGGCCAGGGCTGTTTGGACAGTTGTCTGAAAACACAAACTCGGCTTATGTTTCGGGTCATAGGTATGGCAGGACTGATCTACAGACCATGAAGAGAACACTTCGGGATTTGAAAGAAGGGCGAGTGCGAGGCCCCTGCTCAAGTTTTTGTCTCTGGATATCGTTTCACTCATGGTCGTGAAATTTCTGGGGGACTTCATGGGAAATGGACGAGTCTTACTCTCTTGTGGTTTGGCCCCGTCCAAAGAGTTTGGGGGCATTCTATGGGCTGGAAGAAGTCCGTTTTTTGTTGTTGTTGTTGTTGTTGTTTTCTTTTTTAACCTCAGGTGTCCCACCAAATGAGGGATTCCAGAGTAGAGCCCTGGGGAGGGGCGACTGGACAATCAGAAATCTGGTTAAAAATTGGGGACTAGGGACATGTCAAGCCCATTATGACATCTAATGGTCCAGCAACTGAGAGGACTTACTAGAGGACAGGACTCATGCTGAGGGTCACAATGCGTGTGTATGCCCTCGTCGCACTCAAGAATGGGCGGGGCCTCAGGGTGAATGCTGGTTTCTCCTACACTGAACGTTGGACAACGTGCCAACCACAAGGGTTCTTGCCATGGGTAAGGAGGAGTTCTGATTTCTGCATCACACTCACCCATGGGCAGTGATTGGAGATAAGGTCTCGGTTCTGAAGCCTGAAAACTGAGGTAGGAAAGAGATGATGACCTAAGGCCATGGCGGGTTTTATGGGCTCAGTGTGCGGTCAGCTTTCTGGGTGTTGGTCAGGAGGTCCGGGTTCAGGTTGTGTTCGACAGTGCATTAGTGCCCAGGATAGACTATATAATTTGGGTAAAGTCGAGTGCTGTGTAGGTTGATCCTCATTTAATGTGCCTGGGCAGCTCATGAGGCAATAATTTTTTTTCTAGAGGGCAGGCAGAGTGCTGCATAGTGGGTCCGGAATTGCCAAACTTGAGGGCTTCGGGGCCAGGAATGTGAGGACGGAAGTCTGAGAAGACAAGCTAGACTTGGGTTTCAGGGCGAGGGCACGGCAGGTACCCCCTGCAGATCTGACCCAATATCTTATGCATCTGAAGTCAGGGCGAGGATCAGACGTTGGCTCAGGTTGGAGTTTCTGTGCATGACGGCCGCTTCATGTAGGGAGCGGAATCTCGGGGCCATTGAGGTTTTCCCACGTTGGGAGTTGTGGGATGCCCCCTTCAAGGATTCCTTCTGCAGGACAATTGAGACCTGTTGGACGTCTCCAGGACATCCCATATGGAATGACTCCAGTGCACCATTCGTGGATGGATGCCTGGGAAGCCTGCATCGCATTCCAATTGTCTCCTAGCAACAAGACAGTTTAGATATGATGGCTCTGCCGGAGCAACCGGTGTGGCTGAGTTGAAATGGACTTTCCTGATCATGGGTCCTAATGTGTTTTTGTGTCCATGAGGGCCTTGGAATGGGGCGGTGGCACCGGGACCCTGAAGTACTCTCCTAAGCTTTGGACATGGCTCCCATGAACAGGTTTCCTTGTGGAGACGAGATGTTTTCTGATGGGTGCCTCAGGAAAACCCCTATGCTCGTATTGGAATCAGGCTTTTGAGGACACATGCCTGTAACCCAAAGCAATGGATCCTATTATGGCCTAGGGTCCTGTCTGGTTCAATCTTCTTCTCTGGGGACATCCATCTATGGTATGAGTGGAGGTCGATTATCAGCTGGTGTCAGACAGCCCTTTTTGTTCCGGGCGACCTACACTATTGCGATGGCCTCAGGGACTTTGGAGGTTTCTCCTAATTTGTACGATTTTGGACAATGGAATGAGCAGAATTCCCATGGATTGGTAGGCACAGTCCTAATGTGTGGCTCCAGGGTGTGTGGCCCAAGACTTTGAGGACAGAAATCTGAAAACACAAACTCAGCTTAGGTTTGGGGACGTAGGTATGGCAGGCACGATCTATAAGCTATGAGAAGAACTCTTCAGGATATGAAGAAAGTGCGAGTCTGCGGCGCTTGCTCAGGCTTTTGTCTCTGGATTTTGTATCAGCGATGGCCGTGGAATGTCGGGGAGGCCTCCTGGGCCATGGACGAATCTTCCTCTCTGAGGATTTGGCCCGATTCCCAATTGCTTTTCGTCAATCTGTGGGATGGGAGGAGTCATTTCAGTTTTGTTACCTCAGGTGTCCCTCCAAAAGAGGAATTCCAAAGCAAAGCCGTGGGGAAGACTGAAGGGACAACCCGAACTATGGTTAAAAACTGGGGCCTAGGGGCATGGCAAGCCCAATATGCTATCTTTTCATCTAGCCACTGAGTGGCCTTACTTGAGGACTGACTCAGCCTGAGGGTCACAATGTGTGTTTGTGACCAATGTGGCCCGCGAGCATGGGCGGGGCCTCATGGGCCACACTGGTTTCAACTACACTGAACGTTGGACAACATGCCAACCACAAGGTTTCTTGCCATGGGGAAGGAGATCCGATTTCTGTATCACCTTCAACCCTGGGCAGTGATTGGAGATAAGGTCTAGGTTCTGAAACCTGAAAACCGAGTTTGGGAAGAGATGACGACCTAAGGCCATGGCGGCTCCATGTGCTCAGTGTGCGGCCAGCTGTCAGGGAGGGGCCAGGGGTCCAGGCTCAGACTGTGTCAGAAAGGGCATTAGTGCCCTGGTCAGCCTATGTATTTGGGGTACAGCCAAGTTCGGTGCAGGTTGATCCTCATTTGGGGTTACTGCGTAGCCCCAGAGGACAATGTTTTTCTTCTGGAGGGCGGGCAGGGTGCTGCATTGTAATTCTGGATTGCCAAACTGGAGGGATTGTGGGCCAGTAGTCTGACGACAAAATTCTGAGAACACAAGCTAGGCTTAGGTTACTGGGTGAGGCCATGGCAGGCACAATCTACAGACCTGAATCGAGATCTCGTGCATCTGAAGTCAGGGCCTGGATCAGACGATCGCTCAGGTTGGAGTTTCTGCCCCTGATGGCCCCTTCATGAATGTGGGGGCATCACGAGGCCATGGGGGTTTTCCCACGATGGGAGTTATGAGAAGCTCCAAACTGGAGAGAGTCTTCTGCAGGACAATTGAGACCTGTTGTTTGGGTCCAGGCCAATGATTCTGAGCACAGTTCTAAGGATGGATGGCTGGGTAGCCCACCTCGCATTCCAATTGTCTCCTAGCAACAAGAGAGTTTAGATGCTGGATCTTGTCGAGCAACCGAGGAGGCTGAGTTGAAATGGACTCGCCTGTGGATGGCTCCTAATGTGCTTTTGTGTCTATGCAGACCTTGGAATGAAGCAGTGGCACTGGGGCCCTGATCGTTCTCCTAAACAGATGCTTTGACACAGCTCCAACGTGCAAGTTTCCCATGTGTAGATGAGATGTTTTCTGATGGCTGAGTCAAGAAACAGCCATATGCTGGTTTTGAAAACCAGGCCTCTGAGGAGAGATGCCTGGAAACCAAAGCAATGGATCTGATTAGTGCCTAGGTTCCAGTTCTTTCCTTTGGACCTCTGGGGACATCTGTCTATTGGTCTGAGTGTAGATAAGTGCTCAGATGGCCTCAGATTGCCCCTGATTTTCCTGGGAAGCCACCACTAGTGAGATGGATCAGGGACGTTTGCGATTTTTCCTATTAGAAGTGTTGTGGCCATCGGAATGGGCACACACAATCCCCTTGGAGAGGGCAAGTATAGTCCTTAGGTTTGGCTCCAGGGACCTGAGCCTGTAGGTTGTGTAGGCCAGGGCTGTTTGGACAGTTGTCTGAAAATACAAACTCGGCTTATGTTTCGGGTCATAGGTATGGCAGGACTGATCTACAGACTTGAGGAGAACTCTTCGTGATTTGAGAAAAGGGCGAGTGTGAGGCTCTTGAGCAAGTTTTTGTCTCTGGATATAGTGTCAATCATGGTGGTGAAATTTCTGCGTGACTTCATGGGAAATGGTCGAGTCTTACTTTCTGGTGGTTTGGCCCTGTACAAAGAGTTTGTGGTCATACTGTGGGATGGAAGAAGTCCGTTATTATGTTGTTGTTGCTTTCTTTTTTAACCTCAGGTGTCCCACCAAATGAGGGATTCCAGAGTAGAGCCCTGGGTAGGGACGACTGGACAATCAGAAATCGGGTTAAAAATTGGGGCCTAGGGACATGTCAAGCCCATTATGATATCTAATGGTCCAGCCACTGAGAGGACTTACTAGAGGACAGAACTCATGCTGAGGGTCACAATGCGTGTTTATGCCCTCGTCGCACTCAAAATGGGTGAGGCATCAGGGTGAATGCTGGTTTCTCCTCTACTGAACGTTGGACAAGTGCCAACCACAAGGTTTCTTGCCATGGGTAAGGGGGAGTTCTGATTTCTGCATCACACTCACCCCTGGGCAGTGATTGCAGATAAGGTCTCGTTTTGAAGCCTGAACTGAGGTAGGGAAGAGAAGGCGACCTAAGGCCATGGCAGGTCTGATGTGCTCAATGTGCGGTCAGCTGCCTGATGTTGGTCCGGAGGTTCGGGCTCAGGTTTTGTCAGAGAGTGCATTAGTGCTCTGGTTAGACTATATAATTTGGGTACAGTCGAGTGCCGTGTAGGTTTATCCTCATTTGAGGTGCCTGGGCAGCTCATTAGGCAAGATATTTTTTCTAGAGGGCTGGTAGAGTGCTGCATTGTGGGTCCGGAATTGCCAAACCTGAGGTCTCCTGGGCCAATAGTGTGAGGACAGAAGTCTTAGAACACAAGCTAGACTTGGGCTTCAGGCCGATGGCACGGCAGTTACCCCCTGCAGATCGGAACCAATATCTAATGCATCTGAATTCACGGCGAGGATCAGACGTTGGCTCAGGTTGGATTTTCTGTGCATGACTGCCCCTTCATGAACGGACCGGAATCTCAAGGCCATGGAGGTTTTCCCACGTTGGGAGTTGTGGGATTCCCCCTTCATGGATTCCTTCTGAGGGACAATCGAGACTGGTTGGGCAGCTCCAGGACATCCCATAAGGAATGACTCCAGATCACCATTGGAGGATGGATGCCAGGGAAGCCCGCCTCGCATTCCAATTGTCTTTTAGCAACAAGACAGGTGAGATCGGATGGCTATGCTGGAGCAACCGGGGTGGCTGAGTTGAAATGGATTTTTCCTCAGAATGGAGCCTAAGGTGTGTTTGTGTCCATGAGGGCCTTGGAGGATGGATGCCCAGGTAGACCGCCTCGCATTCCAATTGTCTCCTAGCAACAAGACAGTTGAGATCGAATGGCCTGCGGGAGCAACCTTGGTGCCTGAGTTGAAATGGACTTTCCTGAGGATGGGGCCTAATGTGTTTTTGTGTCCATGAGGGCGTTGGAATGGGGGGGTGGCACCGGGACCCTGAAGTATTCTCCTAACTTTTGGACATAGCTCCCAAGCACAAGTTTCCTTGTGAAGACGATTTTTGTTCTGATGGGTGCCTCAGGAAACCCCCTTTGCTGGTATTGGAATCCGGGATTTTGAGGAGACATGCCTGTAAACCAAATAATGGATCCGATTATGGCCTAGGGTCCTGTCTGGTTCAATCTTCTTCTCTGGGGACATCCATCTATGGTATGAATGGAGGTAGATGCTCAGCTGGTGGCAGACCACCCTTGTTTGTCCCTGGAGACTTACACTATTGGGATGGCTTCCGGGATGTTGGAGTGTTCTCCTAATTTGTACGATTTTGGACAATGGTATGGGCAGAATTCCCATGGATTGGGTAGGCACAGTCCTAATTTGTGGCTCCAGAGGCCCCAGCCTGGAGTGTGTGTGGCCCAGGAATTTGAAGACAGAAGTCTGAAAACACAAAGTCAGCTTAGGTTAGGGGACGTAGGTATGGCAGGTCCAATCTACAACCATGAGAAGAACTCTTCAGGATATGAAAAAAGAGTGATTCTGAGGTGCTTCCTCAGGCATTTGTCTGTGGATTTTGTATCAAAGATGGGCGTCAAATGTGGGAAGACCTCATGGGCCATGGACGAATCTTCCTCTCTGTGGATTTGGCCCGGTCCCAATTTCTTTCCGTGAATCTGTGGGATGGGAGGTCTCCTCTCAAGTTTGTTACCTCAGGTGTACAACCAAAGAGGAATTCCTAAGGAGAGCCCTGGGGAAGAGTGAAGGGACAACCCAAATTATGGTTAAAAAATGGGGCCTAGGGGCATGGCAGGCCCAATATGCTGTCTCTTCTTCCAGCCACTGAGTGGCCTTACTTGAGGACGGGGTTCAGGCTGAGGGTCACAATGTGTGTTTGTGACTAATGTGGCCTGCGAACAGGGGAGGGGCCTCATGTGCCACACTGGTTTCATCTACTTTGAATTTTGGACAACATGCTAATCACAAGGTCTCTTGCCATGTTGAAGGAGCTCTGATTTCTTCATCATTTTCAACCCTGGGCAGTGGTTGGAGATAAGATCTAGGTTCTGAAGCCTGGAAACCGCAGTTGGGAAGAGATGACGAACTAAGGCCATGGCGGGTCTGATGTGCTCAGTGTGCGGTCAGCTGCCTGGGTGTTGGTCCGGAGGTTCTCTTTCAGGTTGTGTCAGACAGTGCATTAGTGCCCAGGTTAGATATATAATTTAGGTACATTCTAGTGCCGTGTAGGTTTATCATCATTTGAGGTGCCTGGGCAACACATTAGGCAATATATTTTTTCTAGAGGGCAAGCAGAGTGCTGCATTGTGGGTCCGGTATTGCCGAACATGAGGGATTCTGGACCAGGAGTGTGAGGACAAGTCTGAGAACAGAAGCTAGACTTGGGCTTCAGGCCGAGGGCATGGCTGGTACCCCTTGCAGATCTGAACGAATATCTCATGCTTCTGAAGTTACGGCGAGGTTCAGACGTTGACTCAAGTTGGAGTCTGTGCTGACTGCCCCTTCATGAACGGAGCGGAATCTCAAGGCCATGGAGGTTTTTCCACGTTGGGAGTTTTGGGATGCCCCCTTCAAGGATTCCTTCTGCGGGCCAATTGAGACCTGGTGGGCAGCTCCAGGATATCCGATATGGAATGACACCAGAGCACCGTTCGGGGATGGATGCCAGGGAAGCCGGCCTCGCATTCTAATTGTCTCCTAGCAACAAGACAGTTGAGATCTGAAGGCCATGCCGGAGCAACCGGGGTGGCTGAGTTGAAATGGACTTTCCCGAGGATGTGGCCTAATATGTGTTTGTGTCCATGAGAACTTGCAATGGGGCGGTGGCACCGGGACCCTGAAGTATTCTCCTAAGCTTTTGACATAGGTCCCATGCACAAGTTTCCTTGTGGAGACGAGATTTGTTCTGATGGGTGCCTCAGGAAGCCCCCTGCTGGTCTTGGAATCCAGGCTTTTGAGGAGACATGCCTGTAAACAAAAGCAATGGACCCGATTATGGCCTAGGGTACTGTCTGGTTCCATCTTCTTCTCTGGGGACATCCATCTATGGTATGAGTGTAGGTAGATGCTCAGCTGGTGTCAGACCGCCCTTGTTTGTCCCGGGAGACCTACACTATTGGGATGGCCTCGGGAACTTTGGAGGGCTCTCCTAATTTGTACGATTTTGGACAATGGAATGGGCAGAATTCCCATGGATTGGGTAGACACAGTCCTAATGTGTGGCTCCAGGGGACCCAGGTTGGAGGGTGTGTGGCCCAGGAATTTGAGGACAGAGGTCTGAGAACACAAACTCAGCTTAGGTTTGGGGACGTAGGTATGGCAGGTCCAATCTACAAATCATGTGAAGAACTCTTCAGGATATGAAGAAAGAGCGAGTCTGAGGCACTTGCTCAGGCTTTTGTCTCTGGATTTTTTATCAAAGATGGGCGTGGAATGTGGGGAGGCCTCATGGGCCATGGACGAAACTTCCTATCTGTGGATTTGGCCCGGTCCCAATTTCTTTCCGTCAATCTGTGGGATGGGAGGTCTCCTCTCAGGTTTGTTACCTCAGGTGTCCCAACCAAAGAGGAATTCCTAAGCAGAGCCCTGGGGAAGAGTGAAGTGACAACCCAAATTATCGTTAAAAAATGGGGCTTAGGGGCATGGCAGGCCAAATATGCTGTCTCTTCTTCCAGCCACTGAGTGGCCTTACGTGAGGACGGGGTTCAGGCTGAGGGTCACAATGTGTGTTTGTGACTAATGTTGCCCGCCAGCAGGGGCGGGGCCTCATGTGCCACACTGTTTTCATCTACACTGAACTTTGGACAACATGCCAATCACAAGGTCTCTTGCCATGGGGAAGGAGCTCTGATTTCTTCATCATTTTCAACCCTGGGCAGTGGTTGGAGATAAGGTCTAGTTTCTGAAGCCTGGAAACCGCAGTTGGGAAGAGATGACGACCTAAGGCCATGGCGGGTCTGATGTGCTCAGTTTGCGGGCAGCTGCCTGGGTGTTGGTCCGGAGTTTCGGGTTCAGGTTGTGTCAGACTGTGCATTAGTGCCCAGGTTAGATATATAATTTAGGTACATTCTAGTGCCGTGTAGGTTTATCCTCATTTGATGTGCCTGGGCAACTCATTAGGCAATATATTTTTTTCTAGAGGGCAAGCAGAGTGCTGCATTGTGGGTCCGGTATTGCCGAACATGAGGGATTCTGGACCAGGAGTGTGAGGACAAGTCTGAGAACAGAAGCTAGACTTGGGCTTCAGGCCGAGGGCATGGCTGGTACCCCTTGCTGATCTGAACGAATATCTCATGCTTCTGAAGTTATGGCGAGGTTCAGACGTTGGCTCAGGTTGGAGTTTCTGTGCTGACTGCCCCTTCATGAACGGAGCGGAATCTCAAGGCCATGGAGGTTTTCCCACGTTCGGAGTTTTGGAATGCCCCCTTCAAGGATTCCTTCTGCGGGCCAATTGAGACCTGTTGGGCAGCTCCATGTTATCCCATATGGAATGAGTCCAGAGCACCGTTCGGGGATGGATGCCAGGGAAGCCGGCCTCGCATTCTAATTGTCTCCTAGCAACAAGACAGTTGAGATCTGAAGGCTCTGCGGGAGCAACCAGGGTGGCTGAGTTGAAATGGACTTTCCCGAGCATGGGGCCTAATATGTGTTTGTGTCCATGAGGGCCTTGGAATGGGGCGGTGGCACCGGGACTCTGAAGTTTTCTCCTAAGCTTTTGACATAGGTCCCATGCACAAGTTTCCTTGTGGAGACGAGATTTGTTCTGATGGGTGCCTCTGGAAACCCGCTTTGCTGGTCTTGGAATCCAGGCTTTTGAGGAGACATGCCTGTAAACCAAAGCAATGGATCTGATTATGGCCTAGGGTCCTGTCTGGTTCCATCTTCTTCTCTGGGGACATCCATCTATGGTATGAGTGTAGGTAGATGCTCAGGTGGTGTCAGACCGCCCTTGTTTGTCCCGGGAGACCTACACTATTGGGATGGCCTCGGGAACTTTGGAGGGTTCTCCTAATTTGTACGATTTTGGACAATGGAATGGGCTGAATTCCCATGGATTGGGTAGGCACATTACTAATGTGTGGCTCCAGGGGACCCAGGTTGGAGGGTGTGTGGCACAGGAATTTGAGGACAGAGGTCTGAAAACACAAACTCAGCTTAGGTTGGGGACGAAGGTATGGCAGGTCCAATCTACAAATCATGTGAAGAACTCTTCAGGATATGAAGAAAGAGCGAGTCTGAGGCACGTGCTCAGGCTTTTGTCTCTGGATTTTGTATCAAAGATGGGCATGGGATGTGGGGAGGCCTCATGGTCCATGGACGAATCTTCCTCTCTGTGGATTTGGCCCGGTCCCAATTTCTTTCCGTCGTTCTGTGGGATGAGAGGTCTCCTCTTAGGTTTGTTAATTCAGGTGTCCCAACCAAAGAGGAATTCCAAAGCAGAGCCCTGGGGAAGAGGGAAGGGACAACCCAAACAATGGTTATAAATTGGGGCCTAGGGGCATGGCAGACCCAATATGCTGTCTCTTCATCCAGCCACTGAGTGGCCTTACTTAAAGACTGGGCACAGGCTGAGGGTCAGTATGTGTGTTTGTAACCAATGTGGCCTGCGAGCATGGGCGGGGCCTCAAGGGCCACACTGGTTTCAACTACAAGAACTTTGGATAACATGCCAATCACAAGGTCTCTTGCCATGGGGAAGGAGCTCTGATTTCTGCATCATTTTCAATCCTGGGCAGTGTTTGGAGATAAGGTCTACGTTCTGAAGCCTGAAAACCGCAGTTGGGAAGAGATGACGACCTAAGGCCATGGCGGGTCTGATGTGCTCAGTGTGCGGTCAGCTGCCTGGTTGTTGGTCCGGAGGTTCGGGTTCATGTTGTGTCAGACAGTGAATTAGTACCCAGGTTAGACTATATAATTCAGGTACAGTCGAGAGCCGTGTAGGTTTATCCTCATTTGAGGTGCCTGGGCTACTCATTAGGCAATATATTTTTTCTAGAGGCAGGCAGAGTGCTGCATTGTGGGTCCGGTATTGCCAAACATGAGGGATTCTGGACCAGGAGTGTGAGGACAAGTCTGAGAACAGAAGCTAGACTTGGGCTTCAGGCCGAAGGCACGGCTGGTACCCCCTGCAGATCTGAACGAATATATCATGCTTCTGAAGTCACGGCGAGGATCAGACGTTGGCTCGGGTTGGAGTTTCTGTGCATGACTGCCCCTTCATGAACGGAGCGGAATCTCAAGGCCATGGAGGTTTTCCCACATTGGGAGTTGTGGGATGCCCCCTTCAAGGCTTCCTTCTGCGGGACAATTGAGACCTGTTGGGCAGCTCCAGGATATCGCATATGGAAGGACTCCAGAGCACCCTTCGGGGTGGATGCCTGGGAAGCGGGCCTCGCATTCCAAATGTTTCCTAGCAACAAGACAGTTGAGATCGGATAGCTCTGCGGGAGCAACCCGCGTGGCTGAGTTGAAATGGACTTTTAGGATCGGGCCCATTGTGTGTTTGTGTCCATGAGGGCCTTGGAATGGGGCGTTGGCACCGGGACCCTGAAGTATTCTCCTAAGCTTTTGACATACCTCCCATGCACAAGTTTCATTGTGGAGATGAGATTTGTTCTGAGGTGTGCCTCAGGAAACCCCCTATGCTGGTATTGGAATCCAGGCTTTTGAGGAGACATGCCTGTAAACCAAAACAATGGATCCGATTATGGCCTAGGGTCCTGTCTGGTTCAATCTTCTTCTCTGGTGATATCCATCTATGGAATGAGTGGAGGGAGATGCTCACCTGGTGTCACACCGCCCTTGTTTGTCCCTGGAGACCTACACTATTGGGATGGCCTCGGGGAATTTGGAGAGTTTTCTTAATTGGTGAGATTTTGGACAATGGAATGGGCAGAATTCCCATGGATTGGGTAGGCACAGTCCTATTGTGTGGCTCCAGGGGCCCCAGCCTGGAGGGTGTGCGGCCCAGGACTTTGAGGACAGAAGTCTGAAACACAGACTCAGCTAAGGTTTTGGGACGTAGGTATGGGAGGCCCAATCTACAAACCATGAGAAGTACCCCTCAGGATATGAAGAAAGAGCGAGTCTGAGGCACTTGCTCAGGCTTTTGTTTCTGGACAAAACAACAATGGCTGTAGAATGTGGGGAGGTCTCATGGGATATGGACGAATCTTCCTCTCTGTGGATTTGGCCCGGTCCCAATAGTTTTTCTTCAATTGTCGGATGGGAGGTCTCCTTTCAGGTTTATTACCTCAGGTGTCCGAACAAAATAGGAATTCCAAAGCAGAGCCCTGGGGAAGAGTGAAGGGACAACCCAAACTATGGTTAAAAATTGGGGCCTAGGTGCATGGCAGGCCCAATATGCTGTCTCTTCATCCAGCCACTGAGAGGCCTTACTTGAGGACTGGGCTCATGCTGAGGGTCACAATGTGTGTTTGTGACCAATGTGGCCCGCGAGCATGGGCGGGGCCTCATGGGCCACACTGGTTTCAACTACACTGGACTTTGGACAACCTGCCAAACACAAGGTCTCTGGCCATGGGGAATGTGTTCTGATATCTGCATCATTTTCAACCCTGGGCAGTGGTTGGAGATAAGGTCTAGGTTCTGAACCTGAAAAACCGAAGTTGGGAAGAGATGACGACCTAAGGCCATGGCGGGTCTGATATGCTCAGTGTGCGGTCAGCTGCCTGGGTGTTGGTCAGGAGGTTCGGGCTCAGGTTGTGTCAGTCAGTGCATTAGTCCCAGGTTAGACTATATGATTTGGGTACAGTCGAGTGCCGTATAGGTTTATCCTCATTTGAGGTGCCTGGGGAGCTCAATAGGCAAGATATTTTTTCTAGAGGGCAGGCAGAGTGCTGCACTTTGGTTCCAGAATTGCCAAACTTGAGGGCTTCTGGGCCAGGAGTGTGAGGACAGAAGTCTGAGAACACAAGCTAGACTTGGGCTTCAGGCCGAGGGCACGGCAGGTACCTCCTGCAGATCTGAACCAATATTTCATGCATCTGAAGTCACGGCGAGGATCA
This sequence comes from Mustela nivalis, assembly GCF_964662115.1. Classification (NCBI taxonomy): domain Eukaryota; kingdom Metazoa; phylum Chordata; class Mammalia; order Carnivora; family Mustelidae; genus Mustela; species Mustela nivalis. The sequence goes on along the minus strand of NW_028135551.1, from coordinate 184,111 downwards.
GACGTTGGCTCGGGTTGGAGTTTCTGTGCATGACTGCCCCTTCATGAATGGAGCGGAATCTCAAGGCCATGGAGGTTTTCCCACGTTGGGAGTTGTGGGATGCCCCCTTCAAGGATTCCTTCTGCGGGACAATTGAGACCTGTTGGGCAGCTCCAGGACATCCCATAGGGAATGACTCCAGAGCACCGTTCGAGGATCGATGCCAGGGAATCCCGCCTCGTATTCCAATTTTCTCCCAGCAACAAGACAGTTGAGTTTTGATGGCTCTGCGGGAGCAATCGGGGCGGCTGTGTTGAAATGGACTTTCCCGAGGTTGGGGCCTAATGTGTGTTTGTGTCCATGAGGGCCTTGGAATGGGGCGGTGACACCGGAACCCTGAAGTATTCTCCTAAGCTTTTGACATAGGTCCCATGCACAAGTTTCCTTGTGGAAACGAGATTTGTTCTGAGGGGTGCCTCAGAAACCCCCTATGCTGGTCTTGGAATCCAGGCTTTTGAGGAGACATGTCTGTAAACCAAAGCAATGGATCCGAATATGGCCTAGGGTCCTGTCTGGTTCCATCTTCTTCTCTGGGGACATCCATTTATGATATGAGTGGAGGTAGATGCTCGGCTGGTGTCACACCGCCCTTGTTTGTCCCCGGAGACCTACACTATTGGGATGGCCTCGGGGACTTTGGAGAGTTCTCCTAATTTGTACGATTTTGGATAATTGAATGGGCAGAATTCCCATGTATTGGGTAGGCACAGTCCTAATGTTTGGCTCCAGAGGCCCCAGCCTGGAGGGTGTGTGGCCCAGGAATCTGAGGACAGAAATCTGAAAACACAAACTCAGCTTAGGTTGGGAACGTAGGTATGGCAGGGCCAATCTACAAACCATGAGAAGCACTCTTCAGGATATGAAGAAACAGCGAGTCTGAGGCGCTTGCTCAGGCTTTTGTCTCTGGATTTTGTATCAAAGATGGGCGTGGAACGTGGGGAGGCCTCATGGGCCATGGACGAATCTTCCTCTCTGTGGATTTGGCCCGGTCCCAATTTCTTTCCATCAATCTGTGGGATGGGAGGTCTCCTCTCAGGTTTGTTACCTCAGGTGTCCCAACCAAAGAGGAATTCCAAAGCAGAGCCCTGGGGAAGAGTGAAGGGACAACCCAAACGATGGTTATAAATTGGGGCCTAGGGGCATGGCAGACCCAATATGCTGTCTCTTCATCTAGCCACTGAGTGGCCTTACTTAAAGACTGGGCACAGGCTGAGGGTCAGCATGTGTGTTTGTGACCAATATGGCCCGCGAGCATGGGCGGGGCCTCATGGGCCACACTGGTTTCAACTACACTGAACTTTGGATAACATGCCAATCACAAGGTCTCTTGCCATGGGGAAGGAGCTCTGATTTCTGCATCATTTTCAACCCTGGGCAGTGTTTGGAGATAAGGTCTACGTTCTGAAGCCGGAAAACCGCAGTTGGGAAGAGATGACGACCTAAGGCCATGGCGGGTCTGATGTGCTCAGTGTGCGGTCAGCTGCCTGGTTGTTGGTCCGGAGGTTCGGGTTCATGTTGTGTCAGACAGTGAATTAGTACCCAGGTTGGACTATATAATTCAGGTACAGTCGAGAGCCGTGTAGGTTTATCCTCATTTGAGGTGCCTGGGCTACTCATTAGGCAATATATTTTTTCTAGAGGCAGGCAGAGTGCTGCATTGTGGGTCCGGTATTGCCAAACATGAGGGATTCTGGACCAGGAGTGTGAGGACAAGCCTGAGAACAGAAGCTAGACTTGGGCTTCAGGCCGAGGGCACGGCTGGTACCCCCTGCAGATCTGAACGAATATCTCATGCTTCTGAAGTCACGGCGAGGATCAGACGTTGGCTCGGGTTGGAGTTTCTGTGCATGACTGCCCCTTCAAGAACGGAGCGGAATCTCAAGGCCATGGAGGTTTTCCCACGTCGGGAGTTGTGGGATGCCCCCTTCAAGGATTCCTTCTGCGGGACAATTGAGACCTGTTGGGCAGCTCCAGGATATCCCATATGGAAGGACTCCAGAGCACCGAACGGGGTGGATGCCTGGGAAGCGGGCCTCGCATTCCAAATGTCTCCTAGCAACAAGACAGTTGAGATCGGATAGCTCTGCGGGAGCAACCGGCGTGGCTGAGTTGAAATGGACTTTTAGGGTCGGGCCCATTGTGTGTTTGTGTCCATGAGGGCCTTGGAATGGGGCATAGGCACCGGGACCCTGAAGTATTCTCCTAAGCTTTTGACATACCTCCCATGCACAAGTTTCCTTGTGGAGATGAGATTTGTTCTGAGGGGTGCCTCAGGAAACCCCCTATGCTGGTATTGGAATCCAGGCTTTTGAGGAGACATGCCTGTAAACCAAAACAATGGATCCGATTATGGCCTAGGGTCCTGTCTGGTTCAATCTTCTTCTCTGGTGATATCCATCTATGGAATGAGTGGAGGGAGATGCTCACCTGGTGTCACACCGCCCTTGTTTTTCCCTGGAGACCTACACTATTGGGATGGCCTCGGGGACTTTGGAGAGTTTTCTTAATTGGTGAGATTTTGGACAATAGAATGGGCAGAATTCCCATGGATTGGGTAGGCACAGTCCTAATGTGTGGCTCCAGGGGCCCCAGCCTGGAGGGTGTGCGGCCCAGGACTTTGAGGACAGAAGTCTGAAAACACAAACTCAGCTAAGGTTTTGGGACGTAGGTATGGGAGGCCCAATCTACAAACCATGAGAAGTACCCCTCAGGATATGAAGAAAGAGCGAGTCTGAGGCACTTGCTCAGGCTTTTGTCTCTGGATTTTGTATCAACAATGGCTGTAGAATGTGGGGAGGCCTCATGGGATATGGACGAATCTTCCTCTCTGTGGATTTGGCCTGGTCCCAATAGTTTTTCTTCAATTGTCGGATGGGAGGTCTCCTTTCAGGTTTATTACCTCAGGTGTCCGAACAAAATAGGAATTCCAAAGCAGAGCCCTGGGGAAGAGTGAAGGGACAACCCAAACTATGGTTAAAAATTGGGGCCTAGGTGCATGGCAGGCCCAATATGCTGTCTCTTCATCCAGCCACTGAGAGGCCTTACTTGAGGACTGGGCTCATGCTGAGGGTCACAATGTGTGTTTGTGACCAATGTGGCCCGCGAGCATGGGCGGGGCCTCATGGGCCACACTGGTTTCAACTACACTGGACTTTGGACAACCTGCCAAACACAAGGTCTCTGGCCATGGGGAATGTGTTCTGATATCTGCATCATTTTCAACCCTGGGCAGTGGTTGGAGATAAGGTCTAGGTTCTGAAGCCTGAAAAACCGAAGTTGGGAAGAGATGACGACCTAAGGCCATGGCGGGTCTGATATGCTCAGTGTGCGGTCAGCTGCCTGGGTGTTGGTCAGGAGGTTCGGGCTCAGGTTGTGTCAGTCAGTGCATTAGTCCCAGGTTAGACTATATGATTTGGGTACAGTTGAGTGCCGTATAGGTTTATCCTCATTTGAGGTGCCTGGGGAGCTCAATAGGCAAGATATTTTTTCTAGAGGGCAGGCAGAGTGCTGCACTTTGGTTCCAGAATTGCCAAACTTGAGGGCTTCTGGGCCAGGAGTGTGAGGACAGAAGTCTGAGAACACAAGCTAGACTTGGGCTTCAGGCCGAGGGCACGGCAGGTACCTCCTGCAGATCTGAACCAATATTTCATGCATCTGATGTCACGGCGAGGATCAGACGTTGGCTCGGGTTGGAGTTTCTGTGCATGACTGCCCCTTCATGAACGGAGCGGAATCTCAAGGCCATGGAGGTTTTCCCACGTTGGGAGTTGTGGGATGCCCCCTTCAAGGATTCCTTCTGCGGGACAATTGAGACCTGTTGGGCAGCTCCAGGATATCCCATATGGAAGGACTCCAGAGCACCGTTCGGGGTGGATGCCTGGGAAGCGGGCCTCGCATTCCAAATGTCTCCTAGCAACAAGACAGTTGAGATCGGATAGCTCTGCGGGAGCAACCGGCGTGGCTGAGTTGAAATGGACTTTTAGGGTCGGGCCCATTGTGTGTTTGTGTCCATGAGGGCCTTGGAATGGGGCATAGGCACCGGGACCCTGAAGTATTCTCCTAAGCTTTTGACATACCTCCCATGCACAAGTTTCCTTGTGGAGATGAGATTTGTTCTGAGGGGTGCCTCAGGAAACCCCCTATGCTGGTATTGGAAACCAGGCTTTTGAGGAGACATGCCTGTAAACCAAAACAATGGATCCGATTATGGCCTAGGGTCCTGTCTGGTACAATCTTCTTCTCTGGTGATATCCATCTATGGAATGAATGGAGGGAGATGCTGACCTGGTGTCACACCGCCCTTGTTTGTCCCTGGAGACCTACACTATTGGGATGGCCTCGGGGACTTTGGAGAGTTTTCTTAATTGGTGAGATTTTGGACAATAGAATGGGCAGAATTCCCATGGATTGGGTAGGCACAGTCCTAATGTGTGGCTCCAGGGGCCCCAGCCTGGAGGGTGTGCGGCCCAGGACTTTGAGGACAGAAGTCTGAAAACACAAACTCAGCTAAGGTTTTGGGACGTAGGTATGGGAGGCCCAATCTACAAACCATGAGAAGTACCCCTCAGGATATGAAGAAAGAGCGAGTCTGAGGCACTTGCTCAGGCTTTTGTCTCTGGATTTTGTATCAACAATGGCTGTAGAATGTGGGGAGGCCTCATGGGATATGGACGAATCTTCCTCTCTGTGGATTTGGCCTGGTCCCAATAGTTTTTCTTCAATTGTCGGATGGGAGGTCTCCTTTCAGGTTTATTACCTCAGGTGTCCGAACAAAATAGGAATTCCAAAGCAGAGCCCTGGGGAAGAGTGAAGGGACAACCCAAACTATGGTTAAAAATTGGGGCCTAGGTGCATGGCAGGCCCAATATGCTGTCTCTTCATCCAGCCACTGAGAGGCCTTACTTGAGGACTGGGCTCATGCTGAGGGTCACAATGTGTGTTTGTGACCAATGTGGCCCGCGAGCATGGGCGGGGCCTCATGGGCCACACTGGTTTCAACTACACTGGACTTTGGACAACCTGCCAAACACAAGGTCTCTGGCCATGGGGAATGTGTTCTGATATCTGCATCATTTTCAACCCTGGGCAGTGGTTGGAGATAAGGTCGAGGTTCTGAAGCCTGAAAAACCGAAGTTGGGAAGAGATGACGACCTAAGGCCATGGCGGGTCTGATATGCTCAGTGTGCGGTCAGCTGCCTGGGTGTTTGTCAGGAGGTTCGGGCTCAGGTTGTGTCAGTCAGTGCATTAGTCCCAGGTTAGACTATATGATTTGGGTACAGTCGAGTGCCGTATAGGTTTATCCTCATTTGAGGTGCCTGGGGAGCTCAATAGGCAAGATATTTTTTCTAGAGGGCAGGCAGAGTGCTGCACTTTGGTTCCAGAATTGCCAAACTTGAGGGCTTCTGGGCCAGGAGTGTGAGGACAGAAGTCTGAGAACACAAGCTAGACTTGGGCTTCAGGCCGAGGGCACGGCAGGTACCTCCTGCAGATCTGAACCAATATTTCATGCATCTGATGTCACGGCGAGGATCAGACGTTGGCTCGGGTTGGAGTTTCTGTGCATGACTGCCCCTTCATGAACGGAGCGGAATCTCAAGGCCATGGAGGTTTTCCCACGTTGGGAGTTGTGGGATGCCCCCTTCAAGGATTCCTTCTGCGGGACAATTGAGACCTGTTGGTCAGCTCCAGGACATCCCATATGGAATGACTCCAGAGCACCGTTCGAGGATCGATGCCAAAGAATCCCGCCTCGCATTCCAATTTTCTCCCAGCAACAAGACAGTTGAGTTTTGATGGCTCTGCGGGAGCAATCGGGGCGGCTGTGTTGAAATGGACTTTCCCGAGGCTGGGGCCTAATGTGTGTTTATTTGTCCATGAGGGCCTTGGAATGGGGCGGTGACACCGGGACCCTGAAGTATTCTCCTAAGCTTTTGACATAGGTCCCATACACAAGTATCCTTGTGGAAACGAGATTTGTTCTGATGGGTGCCTCAGGAAACCCCCTATGCTGGTCTTGGAATCCAGGCTTTTAAGGAGACATGTCTGTAAACCAAAGCAATGGATCCGAATATGGCCTAGGGTCCTGTCTGGTTCCATCTTCTTCTCTGGGGACATCCATTTATGATATGAGTGGAGGTAGATGCTCAGCTGGTGTCAGACCGACCTTGTTTGTCTTCGGAGACCTACACTATTGGGATGGCCTCGGGGACTTTGGAGAGTTCTCCTAATTTGTACCATTTTGGATAATGGAATGGGCAGAATTCCCATGGATTGGGTAGGCACAGTCCTAATGTTGGCTCCAGGGGCCCCAGCCTAGAGGGTGTGTGGCCCAGGAATCTGAGGACAGAAGTCTGAAAACACAAACTCAGCTTAGGTTGGGAACGTAGGTATGGCAGGGCCAATCTACAAACCATCAGAAGCACTCTTCAGGATATGAAGAAAGAGCGAGTCTGAGGCGCTTGCTCAGGTTTTGGTCTCTGGATTTTGTGTCAACGATGGCCGTGGAATGTGGGGAGGCCTATGGGCCATGGACAAATCTTCCTTTCTGTGGATTTGGCCCAGTCCCAATTGTTTTCGTCAATCTGTGGGATGGGAGGTCTCCTTTCAGGTTTGTTACCTCGGGTGTCCCAACCAAAGAGGAATTCCAAAGAAGCGCCCTGGGGAAGAGTGAAGGGACAACCCAAACTATGGTTAAAATTTGGGGCCTAGGGGCATGGCAGGCCCCATATGCTGTCTCTTCATCCAGCCACTGAGAGGCCTTACTTGAGGACTGGGCTCAGGCTGAGGGTCACAATGTGTGTTTGTGACCAATGTGGCTTGCGAGCATGGGCGGGGCCTCAAGGGCCACACTGGTTTCAACTACACTGAACTTTGGACAACATGCCAATCACAAGGTCTCTTGCCATGGGGAAGGTGTTCTTATTTCTGCATCATTTTCAACCCTGGGCAGTGGTTGGAGATAAGGTCTAGGTTTGGAAGCCTTAAAACCGCAGTTGGGAGAGGTGATGACATAAGGCCATGGTGGGTCTGATATGCTCAGTGTGCGGTCAGCTGCCTGGTTGTTGGTCAGTAGGGTCGGGCTCAGGTTGTGTCAGACAGTGCCTTTGTGCCCAGGTTAAACTCTATAATTTGGGTACAGTCGAGTGCCGTGTAGGTTGATCCTCATTTGAGGTGCCTGGGCTACTCATTAGGCAAGATATTTTTTCTCGAGGGCAGGCAGAGTGCTGCATTGTGGGCCCGGAATTGGAAAACTTGAGGGATTCTGGGCCAGTAGTGTGAGGACAGAAGTCTGAGAACACAAGCTAGACCATGGCTACAGGCCGAGGGCAAGGCAGGTACCCCCTGCACATCTGAACCAATATGATCATGCATCTGAAGTCACGGCGAGGATCAGACGTTGGCTCAGGTTGTAGTTTCTGTGCATGACTGCCCCTTCATGAACGGAGAGGAATCTCAAGGCCATGGAGGTTTTCCCACGTTGGGAGTTCTTGGATGCCCCCTTCAAGGATTCCTTCTGCGGGACAATTGAGACCTGTTTGGCAGCTCCAAAATATCCCATATGGAATGACTCCAGAGCACCGTTCAAGGATGGATGCCAGGGAAGCCCGCCTCGCATTCCAATTGTCTCCTAGCAACAAGGCAGTTGAGATCGGATGGCTCTGCAGGAGCAAACGGGGAGGCTGGGTTGAAATGGACTTTCCTGAGCATGGGGCCTAATGTGTGTTTGTGTCCATCAGGACCTTGGAATGGGGCGGTGGCACCGGGACTCTGACGTATTCTCCTAATATTTTGACAGGTCCCATGCACAAGTTTCCTCGTGGAGATGAGATTTCTTCTGATGGGTGCCTCATGAAACCCCCTATGCTGGTATTGGAATCCAGGATTTTGAGGAGACATGTCTGTAAACCAAAGCAATGGATCCGATTATGGCCTAGGGTCCTGTCTGGTACCATATCCTTCTCTGGGGACATATCTTGGAATGAGTGGAGGTTGATTCTCAGCTGCTGTCAGACCGCCCTTGTTTGTCCACTGAGACCTACATATTGGGATGGCCTCGGGGACTTTGGAGATTTCTCCTAATTTGTACAATTTTGGACAATGGAATGCGCAGAATTACCATCCATGGGGTAGGCACAGTCCTAATGTGTGGCTCCAGGGGCCCCAGCCTCGAGAGTGTGTGGCCCAGGACTTTGAGGACAGAAGTCTGAAAACACAAACTCAGCTTAGGTTTGGGGACGTAGGTATGGCAGGCCCAATCTACAAACCATGAGAAGAACTGTTCAGGATATGAAGAAAGAGCGAGTCTGAGGCGCTTGCTCAGGCTTTGGTCTCTGGATTTTGTGTCAACGATAGCCGTGGAATGTGGGGAGGCCTCATGGGCCATGGACGAATCTTCCTCTCTGTGGATTTGGCCCGGTCCCAATTGTTTTTCGTCAATCTGTGGGATGGGAGGTCTCCTTTCAGGTTTGTTACCTAGGTGTCCCAACCAAAGAGGAATTCCAAAGCAGAGCCCTGGGGAAGAGTGAAGGGACAACCCAAACTATGGTTAAAATTTGGGGCCTAGGGGCATGGCAGGCCCCATATGCTGTCTCTTCATCCAGCCACTGAGAGGCCTTACTTGAGGACTGGGCTCAGGCTGAGGGTCACAATGTGTGTTTGTGACCAATGTGGCTCGCGAGCATGGGCGGGGCCTTATGGGCCACACTGGTTTCAACTACACTGAACTTTGGACAACATGCCAATCAAAAGGTCTCTTGCCATGGGGAAGGAGTTCTGATTTCTGCATCATTTTCAACCCTGGGCAGTGGTTGGACATAAGGTCTAGGTTCGGAAGCCTGAAACCGCAGTTGAGAAGAGATGATGACCTAAGGCCATGGTGGTTCTGATGTGCTCAGTGTGCGGTCAGCTGCCTGGTTTTTGGTCAGGAAGTTCGGGCTCAGGTTGTGTCAGACAGAGCAATTGTGCCCAGGTTAGACTCTATAATTGGGTATAGTCGAGTGCCGTGTAGGTTGATCCTCATTTAAGGTGCCTGGGCAGCTCATTAGGCAAGATATTTTTTCTAGTGGGCAGGCACAGTGCTGCATTGTGGGTCCGGAATTGCCAAACTTGAGGGCTTCTGGGCCAGTAGTGTGAGGACAGAAGTCTGAGACCACAAGCTAGACTTGGGCTTCAGGCCGAGGGCAAGGCAGGTACCTCCTGCACATCTGAACCAATATCTCATGCATCTGAAGTCACGACGAGGATCAGACGTTGGCTCAGATTGTAGTTGCTGTGCATGACTGCCCCTTCATGAACGGAGAGGAATCTCAAGGCCATGGAGGTTTTCCCACGTTGGGAGTTGTGGGATGCCCCCTTCAAGGATACCTTCTGAGGGACAATTGAAACCTGTTGGGCAGCTCCAAAACATCCCATATGGAATGACTCCAGAGCACCTTTCGAGGATGGATGCCAGGAAAGACCGCCTCGCATTCCAATTGTCTCCTAGTAACAATACAGTTGAGATCGGATGGCTCTGCGTGAGCAACCGGGGTGGCTGAGTTGAAATGGACTTTCCTGAGCATGGGGCATAATGTGTGTTTGTGTCCATGAGGACCTTGGAATGGAGCGGTGGCACCGGGACTCTGAAGTATTCTCCTAAGATTTTGACATAGGTGCAATGTACAAGTTTCCTCGTGGAGACGAGATATTTTCTGATGGGTTCCTCAGGAAACCCCCTATGCTGGTATTGGAATCCAGGATTTTGTGGATTCATGCCTGTAAAACAAAGCAATGGATCCGATTACGGCCTAGGGGCCTGTCTGGTTCCATCTCCTTCTCTGAGGACATCCATCTATGGTATGAGAGGAGGTAGATGCTCAGCTGGTGTCAGACCGCCCTTGTTTGTCCACTGAGAACTACATATTGGATGTCCTCGGGGACTTTGGAGGGTTCTCCTAATTTGTACAATTTTGGACAATGGAATGGGCAGAATTCCCATGCATTGGGGAGGCATTGTCCTACTGTGTGGCTCCAGGGACCCAGCCTAGAGGGTGTGTGGCCCAGGACTTTGAGGACAGAAGTCTGATAACACAAACTCAGCTTAGGTTTGGGGACGCAGGTATGGCAGGCCCAATCTACAAACCATGAGAAGAACTCTTCAGGACATGAAGAAAGAGCGATTCTGAGGCGCTTGTTCAGGCTTTGGTCTCTGGATTTTGTGTCAACGATGGCCGTGGAATGTGGGGAGGCCTCATGGGCCATGGACGAATCTTGCTCTCTGTGGATTTGGCCCGGTCCCCATTGTTTTTCGTCAATCTGTGGGATGGGAGGTCTCCTTTCAGGTTTGTTACCTCAGGTGTCCCAACCAAAGAGGAATTCCAAAGCAGAGCCTTTGGGAATAGTGAAGTGACAACCCAAACTATGGTTAAAATTTGGGGCCTAGGGCATGGCAGGCCCCATATGCTGTCTCTACATCCATCCACTGAGAGACCTTACTTGAAGACTGGGCTCAGGCTGAGTGTCACAATGTGTGTTTGTGACCAATGTGGCTCGCGAGCATGGGCGGGGCCTCATGGGCCACATTGGTTTCAACTACACTGAACTTTGGACAACATGCCAACCACAAGGTTTCTTGCCATGGGGAAGGAGTTCTGATTTCTGCATCACCTTCAACCCTCGGCAGTGGTAGGAGATAAGGTCTAGGTTCGGAAGCCTGAAAACCGCAGTTTGGAAGAGATGATGACCTAAGGCCATGGTGGGTCTGATGTGCTCAGTGTGCGGTCAGCTGCCTGGTTGTTGGTCGGGAGGTTCGGGCTCAGGTTTTGTTAGACAGTGCTAGTGCCCAGGTTAGACTCTATAATTTGGGTACAGTCGAGTGCCGTGTAAGTTGATCCTCATTTGAGGTGCCTGCGCAGCTCATTAGGCATGATATTTTTTCTAGAGGGCAGGCACAGTGCTGCATTGTGGGTCTGGAATTGCCAAACTTGAGGGCTTCTGGGCCAGTAGTGTGAGGACAGAAGTCTGAGAACACAAGCTAGACTTGGGCTTCAGGCCGAGGGCAAGGCAGGTACCCCCTGCACATCTGAACCAATATCTCATGCATCTGAAGTCACGGCGAGGATCAGGCGTTGGCTCAGGTTGTAGTTTCTGTGCATGACTGCCCTTTCATGAACGGAGAGGTATCTCAAGGCCATGGAGGTTTTCCCACGTTGGGAGTTGTGGGATGCCCCCTTCAAGGATACCTTCTGCGGGACATGAGACCTGTTGGGCAGCTCCAACACATCCCATATGGAATTACTCCAGAGCACCAATCGAGGATGGATGCCAAGGAAGCCCGCCTCGCATTCCAATTGTCTCCTAGCAACAAGACAGTTGAGATCGGATGGCTATTGGGAGCAACCGGGGTGGCTGAGTTGAAATGGACTTTCCTGAGCATGGGGCCTAATGTGTGTTTGTGTCCATGAGGACCTTGGAATGGGTCGGTGACACCGGGACTCTGAATTATTTTTTAAGGTTTTGACATAGGTCCCATGCACAAGTTTCCTCGTGGAGACGAGACTTTTTCTGATGGGTGCATCAGGAAACCCCCTATGCTGGTATTGGAATCCAGGATTTTGAGGAGACATGCCTGTAAACCAAAGCAATGGATCCGATTATGGCCACGGGTCCTGTCTGGTTCCATCTCATTCTCTGGGGACATCCATCTATGGTATGAGTGGAGGTAGATGCTCAGCTGGTGTCAGACCGCCCTTGTTTGTCCACAGAGACCTACATATTGCGATGGCCTCGGGGAATTTGGAGGGTTATCCTAATTTGTACAATTTTGGACAATGTAATGGGCAGAATTCCCATGTATGGGGTAGGCATAGTCCTAATGTGTGGCTCCAGGGGCCCCAGCTGGAGGGTTTGACCCAGGACTTTGAGGACAGAAGTCTGAAAACACAAACTCAGCTTAGGTTTGGGGACGTATGTATGGCAGGCCCAATCTACAAAACATGAGAAGAAGTCTTCAGGATTGAAGAAAGAGCGAGTCTGAGGCGCTTGCTCAGGCTTTGGTCTCTGGATTTTTTGTCAACGATGGCCGTGGAATGAGGGGAGGACTAATGGGACATGGACGAATCTTCATCTCTTGGCATTTGGCCCGGTCCCAATTGTTTTTCGTCAATCTGTGGGATTGGAGGTCTCCTTTCATGTTTGTTACCTCAGGTGTCCCAACCAAAGAGGAATCCAAAGCAGAGCCCTGGGGAAGAGTGAGGGGACAACCAAAACAATGGTTAAAATTTGGGGCCTAGGGGCATGGCAGGCCCCATATGCTGTCTCTTCATCCAGCCCCTGAGAGGCCTTACTTGAGGACAGGGCTCAGGCTGAGGGTCACAATGTGTGTTTGTGACCAATGTGGCCCGCGAACATGGGCGGGGCCTCATGTGCCACACTGGTTTAAACTACACTGAACTTAGGACAACATGCCAATCACAAGGTCTCTTGCAATGGGGACGGAGTTCTGATTTCTGCATCATTTTCAACCCTGGGCAGGGGTTGGAGAATGGTTTAGGTTCGGAAGCCTGAAAGCTGCAGTTGGGATGAGATGATGTCCTAAGGCCATGGTCGTTCTGATGTGCTCAGTGTGCGGTCAGCTGCCCGGTTGTTGGTCAGGAGGTTCGGGCTCAGGTTGTGTCAGACAGTGCATTAGTGCCCAGGTTAGACTATGTAATTTGGGTACAGTCGAGTGCCGTGTAGGTTGATCCTCATTTGAGGTGCCTGGGCAGCTCATTAGGCAAGATATTTTTTCTCGAGGGCAGGCAGAGTGCTGCATTGTGGGTCCGGAATTGCCAAACTTGAGGGCTTCTGGGCCAGTAGTGTGAGGACAGAAGTCTGAGAAACAAGCTAGACTTGGGCTTCAGGTCGAGGGCAAGGCAGGTACCCCCTGAGCATCTGAACCAATATCTCATGCATCTGAAGTCACGACGAGGATCAGACGTTGGCTCAGGTTGTAGTTTCCGTGCATGACTGCCCCTTCATGAACGGAGAGGAATCTCAAGGCCATGGAGGTTTTCCAACGTTGGGAGTTGTGGGATGCCCCCTTCAAGGATTCCTTCTGCGGGACAATTGAGACCTGTTGGGCAGCTCCAAAACATCCCATATGGAATGACTCCAGAGCACCGTTCGAGGATGGATGCCAGGAAAGACCGCCTCGCATTCCAATAGTCTCCTAGCTACAAGACAGTTGAGATGGATGGCTCTGCGGGAGCAACCGCGGTGTGCTGAGTTGAAATGGACTTTCCTGAGTATGGGGCCTAATATGTGTCTGTCCATGAGGACCTTGAAATGGGGCGGTGGCACCGGGACTCTGAAGTATTCTCATAATATTTTGACATAGTTCCCATGCATAAGTTTCCTAGTGGAGACGAGATTTTTTCTGATGGGTGCCTCAGGAAACCCCCTATGCTGGTATTGGAATCCAGGATTTTGAGGAGACATGCCTGTAAACCAAAGCAATGGATCCAATTACGGTCTAGGGTCCTGTCTGGTTCCATCTCCTTCTCTGAGGACATCCATCCATGGTATGAGTGGAGGTAGATGATCAGCTGGAATCAGACCGCCCTTGTTTGTCCACTGAGAACTACATATTGGGATGGCCTCGGGGACTTTGGAGGGTTCACCTAATTTGTACAATTTTGGACAATGGAATGGGCAGAATTCCCATGCACTGGGGAGGCATTGTCCTACTGTGTGGCTCCAGGGACCCAGCCTAGAGGGTGTGTGGCCCAGGACTTTGAGGACAGAAGTCTGATAACACAAACTCAGCTTAGGTTTGGGGACGCAGGTATGGCAGGCCCAATCTACAAACCATGAGAAGAACTCTTCAGGACATGAAGAAAGAGCGATTCTGAGGCGCTTGCTCAGGCTTTGGTCTCTGGATTTTGTGTCAACGATGGCCGTGGAATGTGGGGAGGCCTCATGGGCCATGGACGAATCTTGCTCTCTGTGGATTTGGCCCGGTCCCCATTGTTTTTCGTCAATCTGTGGGATGGGAGGTCTCCTTTCAGGTTTGTTACCTCAGGTGTCCCAACCAAAGAGGAATTCCAAAGCAGAGCCTTTGGGAATAGTGAAGTGACAACCCAAACTATGGTTAAAATTTGGGGCCTAGGGGCATGGCAGGCCCCATATGCTGTCTCTACATCCATCCACTGAGAGACCTTACTTGAAGACTGGGCTCAGGCTGAGTGTCACAATGTGTGTTTGTGACCAATGTGGCTCGCGAGCATGGGCGGGGCCTCATGGGCCACATTGGTTTCAACTACACTGAACTTTGGACAACATGCCAACCACAAGGTTTCTTGCCATGGGGAAGGAGTTCTGATTTCTGCATCACCTTCAACCCTGGGCAGTGGTAGGAGATAAGGTCTAGGTTCGGAAGCCTGAAAACCGCAGTTTGGAAGAGATGATGACCTAAGGCCATGGTGGGTCTGATGTGCTCAGTGTGCGGTCAGCTGCCTGGTTGTTGGTCGGGAGGTTCGGGCTCAGGATTTGTTAGACAGTGCTAGTGCCCAGGTTATACTCTATAATTTGGGTACAGTCGAGTGCCGTGTAGGTTGATCCTCATTTGAGGTGCCTGCGCAGCTCATTAGGCATGATATTTTTTCTAGAGGGCAGGTAGAGTGCTGCATTGTGGGTCCGGAATTGCCAAACATGAGGGCTTCTGGGCCAGTAGTGTGAGGACAGAAGTCTGAGAACACAAGCTAGACTTGGGCTTCAGGCCGAGGGCAAGGCAGGTACCCCCTGCACATCTGAACCAATATCTCATGCATCTGAAGTCACAGCGAGGATCAGGCGTTGGCTCAGGTTGTAGTTTCTGTGCATGACTGCCCCTTCATGAACGGAGAGGTATCTCAAGGCCATGGAGGTTTTCCCACGTTGGGAGTTGTGGGATGCCCCCTTCAAGGATACCTTCTGCGGGACATGAGACCTGTTGGGCAGCTCCAACACATCCCATATGGAATTACTCCAGAGCACCGATCGAGGATGGATGCCAAGGAAGCCCGCCTCGCATTCCAATTGTCTCCTAGCAACAAGACAGTTGAGATCGGATGGCTATTGGGAGCAACCGGGGTGGCTGAGTTGAAATGGACTTTCCTGAGCATGGGGCCTAATGTGTGTTTGTGTCCATGAGGACCTTGGAATGGGGCGGTGACACCGGGACTCTGAATTATTTTTTAAGATTTTGACATAGGTCCCATGCACAAGTTTCCTCGTGGAGACGAGACTTTTTCTGATGGGTGCCTCAGGAAACCCCCTATGCTGGTATTGGAATCCAGGATTTTGAGGAGACATGCCTGTAAACCAAAGCAATGGATCGGATTATGGCCTCGGGTCCTGTCTGGTTCCATCTCATTCTCTGGGGACATCCATCTATGGTATGAGTGGAGGTAGATGCTCAGCTGTGTCAGACCGCCCTTGTTTGTCCACAGAGACCTACATATTGCGATGGCCTCGGGGAATTTGGAGGGTTATCCTAATTTGTACAATTTTGGACAATGTAATGGGCAGAATTCCCATGTATGGGGTAGGCATAGTCCTAATGTGTGGCTCCAGGGGCCCCAGCCTGGAGGATTTGACCCAGGACTTTGAGGACAGAAGTCTGAAAACACAAACTCAGCTTAGGTTTGGGGACGTAGGTATGGCAGGCCCAATCTACAAAACATGAGAAGAAGTCTTCAGGATTGAAGAAAGAGCGAGTCTGAGGCGCTTGCTCAGTCTTTGGTCTCTGGATCTTTTGTCAACAATGGCCGTGGAATGAGGGGAGGACTAATGGGACATGGACGAATCTTCATCTCTTGGCATTTGGCCCGGCCCCAATTGTTTTTCGTCAATCTGTGGGATTGGAGGTCTCCTTTCATGTTTGTTACCTCAGGTGTCCCAACCAAAGAGGAATTCCAAAGCAGAGCCCTGGGAAAGAGTGAGGGGACAACCAAAACTATGGTTAAAATTTGGGGCCTAGGGGCATGACAGGCCCCATATGCTGTCTCTTCATCCAGCCCCTGAGAGGCCTTACTTGAGGACAGGGCTCAGGCTGAGGGTCACAATGTGTGTTTGTGACCAATGTGGCCCGCGAGCATGGGCGGGGCCTCATGGGCCACACTGGTTTAAACTACACTGAACTTAGGACAACATGCCAATCACAAGGTCTCTTGCCATGGGGAAGGAGTTCTGATTTCTGCATCATTTTCAACCCTGGGCAGGGGTTGGAGATAAGGTTTAGGTTCGGAAACCTGAAAGCCGCATTTAGGAAGAGATGATGACCTAAGGCCATGGTGGGTCTGATGTGCTCAGTGTGCGGTCAGCTGCCTGGTTGTTGGTCAGGAGGTTCGGGCTCAGGTTGTGTCAGATAGTGCATTAGTGCCCAGGTTAGATTATGTAATTTGGGTACAGTCGAGTGCCGTGTAGGTTGATCCTCATTTGAGGTGCCTGGGCAGCTCATTAGGCAAGATATTTTTTCTCGAGGGCAGGCAGAGTGCTGCATTGTGGGTCCGGAATTGCCAAACTTGAGGGCTTCTGGGCCAGTACTGTGAGGACAGAAGTCTGAGACCACAAGCTAGACTTGGGCTTCAGGCCGAGGGCAAGGCAGGTACCCCCTGCACATCTGACCAATATCTCATGCATCTGAAGTCACGGCGAGGATCAGACGTTGGCTCAGGTTGTAGTTTCTGTGCATGACTGCCCCTTCATGAACGGAGAGGAATCTCAAGGCCATGGAGGTTTTTCCACGTTGGGAGTTCTGGGATGCCCCCTTCAAGGATTCCTTCTGCGGGACAATTGAGACCTGTTGGGCAGCTCCAACACATCCCATATGGAATGACTCCAGAGCAACGTTCGAGGATGTATGCCAGGGAAGCCCGCCTCGCATTCCAAATTTCTCCTAGCAACAAGACACTTGAGATCGGATGGCTCTGCGGGAGCAACTGGGATGGCTGAGTTGAAATGGACTTTCCTGAGCTTGGGGCCTAATGTGTGTTTGTGTCCATGAGGACCTCGGTATGGAGCGGTGGCACCGGGACTCTGAATTATTCTCCTAAGATTTTGACATAGGTCCCAAGCACAAGTTAACTTGTGGAGACGAGATTTTTTCTGATGGGTGCCTCAGGAAACCCCCTCTGCTGGTATAGGAATCCATGCTTTTGAGGAGACATGCCTGTAAACCAAAGCCATGGATCCGATTATGGCCTAGGTTCCTGTCTGGTACCATCTCCTTCTCTGGGGACATCCATGTATGTTATGAGTGGAGGTAGATGCTCAGCTGGTGTCAGACCGTTCTTGTTTGTCCAAAGAGACCTACATATTGGGATGGCCTCGGGGACTTTGGTGGGTTCTCCTAATTTGTACAATTTTGGACAATGGAATGGGCAGAATTACCATGCATGGGGTAGGAACAGTCCTTATGTGTGGCTCCAGGGGCCCCAGCCTGTAGGGTGTGTGGCCCAGGACTTTGAGGACAGAAGTCTGAAAACACAAACTCAGCTTAAGTTTGGGGACGTAGGTGTGGCAGTCCCAATCTACAAACCATGAGAAGAACTCTTCAATATACGAAGAAAGAGCGAGTCTGAGGCGCTTGCTCAGGCTTTGGTCTCTGGATTTTGTGTCAACGATGGCCGTGGAATGTGGTGAATCTCATGGGCCATGGACGAACCTTCCTCTCTGTGGATTTTGCCCGGTCTCAATTGTTTTTCGTCAATCTGTGGGATGGGAGGTCTCCTTTCAGGTTTGTTACCTCAGGTGTCCCAACCAAAGAGGAATTCCAAAGCAGAGCCCTGGGGAAGAGTGAAGGGACAACCCAAACTATGGTTAAAATTTGGGGCCTAGGGGCATGGCAGGCCCCATATGCTGTCTCTTCATCCAGCCACTGAGAGGTCTTACTTGAGGACTGGGCTCAGGCTGAGGGTCACAATGTGTGTTTGTGACCAATGTGGCCCGCGAGCTTGTGTGGGGCCTCATGGGCCACACTGGTTTCATCTACACAGAAATTTGGACAACATGCCAATCACAAGGTCTCTTGCCATGGGGAAGGAGTTCTGATTTCTGCATCATTTTCAACCCTGGGCTGTGGTTGGATATAAGGTCTAGGATCTGAATCCTGAAAACCACAGTTGGGAAGAGATGATGACCTAAGGCCATGGTGGTTCTGATGTGCTCAGTGTGCGGTCAGCTGCCTGGTTGTTGGTCAGGAGGTTCAGGCTCAGGTTGTGTCAGACAGTGCATTAGTGCCCAGGTTAGACTATATAATTTGGGTACATTCGAGTGCCGTTAGGTTGATCCTTATTTGAGGTGCCCAAGCAGTTCATTAGGCAAGATATTTTTTCTAGAGGGCAGGCAGAGTGCTGCATTGTGGGTCCGGAATTGCCAAACGTGAGGGCATCTGGGACAGTAGTGTGAGGACAAAAGTCTGAGAACAAAAGCTAGACTTGGGCTTCAGGCCGAGGGCAAGGCAGGTACGCCCTGCACATATGAACCAATATCTCATGCATCTGAAGTCACGACGAGGATCAGACGTTGGCTCAGGTTGTAGTTTCTGTGCATGACTGCCCCTTCATGAACGAAGAGGAATCTCAAGGCCATGGAGGTTTTCCCACGTTGGGAGTTGTGGGATGCCCCCTTCAAGGATACCTTCTGCGGGAGAATTGAGACCTGTTGGGCAGCTCTATCACATCCCATATGGAATGACTCCAGAGCAACGTTCGAGGATGGATGCCAGGAAAGCCCGCCTCGCATTCCAATTGTCTCCTAGCAACAAGACAGTTGAGATCGGATGGCTATTGGGAGCAACCAGGGTGGCTGAGTTGAAATGGACTTTCCTTAGCATGGGGCCTAATGTGTGTTTGTGTCCATGAGGACCTTGGAATGGGGCGGTGGCACCGGGACTCTGAAGTATTCTCCTAAGATTTTGACATAGGTCCCATGCACAATTTTTCGTGGAGACGAGATTTTTTCTGATGGATGCCTCAGGAAACCTGCTATGCTGGTATTGGAATCCAGGATTTTGAGGAGACATGCCTGTAAACCAAAGCAATGGGTCCGATTATGGCCGAGGGTCCGGTCTGGTTCCATCTCCTTCTCTTGGTACATCCATCTATGGTATGAGTGGAGGTAGATGCTCAGCTGGTGTCAGTCCGCCTTTGTTTGTCCACAGAGACCTACATATTGGGATGGCCTCGGGGACTTTGGAGGGTTCTCCTAATTTGTACAATTTTGGACAATGGAATGGGCAGAATTCCCATGCATGGGTTAGGCACAGTCCTAATGTGTAGCTCCAGGGGGCCCAGCATGGAGGGTGTGTGGCCCAGGTCTTTGAGGACAGAAGTCTGAAAACACAAACTCAGCTTAGGTTTGGGGACGTAGGTATGGCAGGCCCAATCTACAAACCATGAGCAGAACTCTTCAGGATGTGAAGAAAGAGCGAGTCTGAGGCGCTTGCTCAGGCTTTGGTCTCTGGATTTTGTGTCAACGATGGCCGTGGAATGTGGGGAGTCCTCATGGGCCATAGACGAATATTCCTCTCTGTGGATTTGGCCCGGTCCCAATTGTTTTTCGTCAATCTGTTGGATGGGAGGTCTCCTTTCAGTTTTGTTACCTCAGGTGTCCCAACCAAAGAGGAATTCCAAAGCAGAGACCTGGGGAAGAGTGAAGGGACAACCCAAACTATGGTTAAAATTTGGGGCCTAGTGGCATGGCAAGCCCCATATGCTGTCTCTTCATCCAGCCACTGAGAGGCCTTACTTGAAAACTGGGCTCAGGCTGAGGTTCACAATGTGTGTTTGTGGCCAATGTGGCTTGCGAGCATGGGCGGGGACTCATGGGCCACACTGGTTTCAACTAAACTGAACTTTGGAGAAGATGCCAATCACAAGGTCTCTTGCCATGGTGAAGGAGTTCTGAATTCTGCATCATTTTCAACCCTGGGCAGTGTTTGGAGATAAGGTCTAGGTTCGGAAGCCTGAAAACCGCTGTTGGGAAGAGATGATGACCTAAGGCCATGGTGGGTCTGATGTGCTCAGTGTGCGGTCAGCTGCCTGGTTGTTGGTCAGGAGGTTCGGGCTCAGGTTGTGTCAAACAGTGCATTGGTGCCCAGGTTAGACTATATAATTTGGGTACAGTCGAGTGCCGTGTAGGTTGATCCTCATTTAAGGTGACTGGGCAGCTCATTAGGCAAGATATTTTTTCTAGAGGGCAGGCACAGTGCTGCATTGTGGGTCCGGAATTGCCAAACTTGAGGGCTTCTGGGCCAGTAGTGTGAGGACAGAAGTCTGAGAACACAAGCTAGACTTGGGCTTCAGGCCGAGGGCAAGGCAGGTACCCCCTGCACATCTGAACCAATATCTCATGCATCTGAAGTCACGACGAGGATCAGACGTTGGCTCAGGTTGTAGTTTCTGTGCATGACTGCCCCTTCATGAACGGAGAGGAATCTCAAGGCCATGGAGGTTTTCCCACGTTGGGAGTTGTGGGATGCCCCCTTCAAGGATTCCTACTGCGGGACAATTGAGACCTGTTGGGCAGCTCCAAAACATCCCATATGGAATGACTCCAGAGCACCGTTCGAGAAAGCATGCCAGGAAAGATCGCCTCGCATTCCAATAGTCTCCTAGCTACAAGACAGTTGAGATCGGATGGCTCTGCGGGAGCAACCGAAGTGGCTGATTTGAAATGGACTTTCCTGAGTATGGGGCCTAATATGTGTCTGTCCATGAGGACCTTGAAATGGGGCGGTGGCACCGGGACTCTGAAGTATTCTCATAATATTTTGACATAGTTCCCATGCATAAGTTTCCTAGTGGAGACGAGATTTTTTCTGATGGGTGCCTCAGGAAACCCCCTATGCTGGTATTGGAATCCAGGATTTTGAGGAGACATGCCTGTAAACCAAAGCAATGGATCCGATTACGGCCTAGGGTCCTGTCTGGTTCCATCTCCTTCTCTGAGGACATCCATCTATGGTATGAGTGGAGGTAGATGCTCAGCTGGTGTCAGACCGCCCTTGTTTGTCCACTGAGAACTACATATTGGGATGGCCTCGGGGACTTTGGAGGTTTTACCTAATTTGTACAATTTTGGACAATGGAATGTGCAGAATTCCCATGCATTGGGGAGGCATTGTCCTAATGTGTGGCTCCAGGGACCCCAGCCTAGAGGGTGTGTGGCCCAGGACTTTGAGGACAGAAGTCTGAAAACACAAACTCAGCTTAGGTTTGGGGACGCAGGTATGGCAGGCCCAATCTACAAACCATGAGAAGAACTCTTCAGGACATGAAGAAAGAGCGAGTCTGAGACACTTGCTCAGACTTTGGTCTCTGGATTTTGTGTCAACGATGGCCGTGGAATGTGGGGAGGCCTCATGGGCCATGGACGAATCTTCCTCTCTGTGGATTTGGCCCGGTCCCCATTGTTTTTCGTCAATCTGTGGGATGGGAGGTCTCCTTTCAGGTTTGTTACCTCAGGTGTCCCAACCAAAGAGGAATTCCAAAGCAGAGCCTTGGGGAATAGTGAAGTGACAACCCAAACTATGGTAAAATTTGGGGCCTAGGGGCATGGCAGGCCCCATATGCTGTCTCTTCATCCAACCACTGAGAGGCCTTACTTGAGGACTGGGCTCAGGCTGAGTGTCACAATGTGTGTTTGTGACCAATGTGGCTCGCGAGCATGGGCGGGGCCTCATGGGCCACATTGGTTTCAACTACACTGAACTTTGGACAACATGCCAACCACAAGGTTTCTTGCCATGGGGAAGGAGTTCTGATTTCTGCATCACCTTCAACCCTCGGCAGTGGTAGGAGATAAGGTCTAGGTTCGGAAGCCTGAAAACCGCAGTTTGGAAGAGATGATGACCTAAGGCCATGGTGGGTCTGATGTGCTCAGTGTGCGGTCTGCTGCCTGGTTGTTGGTCGGGAGGTTCGGGCTCAGGTTTTGTTAGACAGTGCTAGTGCCCAGGTTAGACTCTATAATTTGTGTACAGTCGAGTGCCGTGTAGGTTGATCCTCATTTGAGGTGCCTGCGCAGCTCATTAGGCATGATATTTTTTCTAGAGGGCAGGCACAGTGCTGCATTGTGGGTCCGGAATTGCCAAACGTGAGGGCATCTGGGCCAGTAGTGTGAGGAAAGAAGTCTGAGAACACAAGCTAGACTTGGGCTTCAGGCCGAGGGCAAGGCAGGTACCCCCTGCACATCTGAACCAATATCTCATGCATCTGAAGTAACGGCGAGGATCAGGCGTTGGCTCAGGTTGTAGTTTCTGTGCATGACTGCCCCTTCATGAACGGAGAGGTATCTCAAGGCCATGGAGGTTTTCCCACGTTGGGAGTTGTGGGATGCCCCCTTCAAGGATACCTTCTGCGGGACAATTGAGACCTGTTGGGCAGCTCCAACACATCCCATATGGAATTACTCCAGAGCACCGATCGAGGATGGATGCCAAGGAAGCCCGCCTCGCATGCCAATTGTCTCCTAGCAACAAGACAGTTGAGACGGACGGCTATTGGGAGCAACCGGGGTGGCTGAGTTGAAATGGACTTTCCTGAGCATGGGGCCTAATGTGTGTTTGTGTTCATGAGGACCTTGGAATGGTGCGGTGACACCGCGACTCTGAATTATTTTTCTAAGATTTTGACATAGGTACCATGCACAAGTTTCCTCGTGGAGACGAGACTTTTTCTGATGGGTGCCTCAGGAAACCCCCTATGCTGGTATTGGAATCCAGGATTTTGAGGAGACATGCCTGTAAACCAAAGCAATGGATCGGATTATGGCCTCGGGTCCTGTCTGGTTCCATCTCATTCTCTGGGGACATCCATCTATGGTATGAGTGGAGGTAGATGCTCAGCTGGTGTCAGACCGCCCTTGTTTGTCCACAGAGACCTACATATTGTGATGGCCTCGGGGAATTTGGAGGGTTATCCTAATTTGTACAATTTTGGACAATGTAATGGGCAGAATTCCCATGTATGGGGTAGGCATAGTCCTAATGTGTGGCTCCAGGGGCCCCAGCCTGGAGGGTGTGTCCCAGGACATTGAGGACACAAGTCTGAAAACACAAACTCAGCTTAGGTTGGGGGACGTAGGTATGGCAGGCCCAATCTACAAACCATGAGAAGAAGTCTTCGGGATATGAAGAAAGAGCGAGTCTGAGGCGCTTGCTCAGGCTTTGGTTTCTGGATTTTTTGTCAACAATGGCTGTGGAATGAGGGGAGGACTCTTGGGACATGGACGAATCTTCATCTCTTGGCAGTTGGCCCGGTCCCAATTGTTTTTCGTCAATCTGTGGGATTGGAGGTATCCTTTCAGGTTTGTTCCCTCAGGTGTCCCAACCAAAGAGGAATTCCAAAGCAGAGCCCTGGGGAAGAGTGAGGGGACAACCAAAACTATGGTTAAAATTTGGGGCCTAGGGGCATGGCAGGCCCCATATGCTGTCCCTTCATCCAGCCCCTGAGAGGCCTTACTTGAGGACAGGGCTCAGGCTGAGGGTCACAATGTGTGTTTGTGACCAATGTGGCCCGCGAGCATGGGCGGGGCCTCATGGGCCACACTGGTATAAACTACACTGAACTTAGGACAACATGCCAATCACAAGGTCTCTTGCCATGGGGAAGGAGTTCTGATTTCTGCATCATTTTCAACCCTGGGCAGGGTTTGGAGATAAGGTTTAGGTTCGGAAGCCTGAAAGCCGCAGTTGGGAAGAGATGATGACCTAAGGCCATGGTGGGTCTGATGTGCTCAGTGTGCGGTCAGCTGCCTGGTTGTTGGTCAGGAGGTTCGGGCTCAGGTTGTGTCAGACAGTGCATTAGTGACCAGGTTAGACTATGTAATTTGGGTACTTTCGAGTGCTGTGTAGGTTGATCCTCATTTGAGGTTCCTGGGAAGTTCGTTAAGCAAGATATTTTTTCTCGAGGGCAGGCAGAGTGCTGCATTGTGGGTCCGGAATTGCCAAACTTGAGGGATTCTGGGCCAGTAGTGTGAGGACAGAAGTCTGAGACCACAAGCTAGACTTGGGTTTCAGGCCGAGGGCAAGGCAGGTACCCCCTGCACATCTGACCAATATCTCATGCATCTGAAGTCACGGCGAGGATCAGACGTTGGCTCAGGTTGTAGTTTTTGTGCATGACTGCCCCTTCATGAACGGAGAGGAATCTCAGGTTCATGGAGGTTTTCCGACGTTGGGAGTTCTGGAATGCCCCCTTCAAGGATTCCTACTGCGGGACAATTGAGACCTGTTGGGCAGCTCCAACACATCCCATATGGAATGACTCCAGAGCAACGTTCCAGGATGTATGCCAGGGAAGCCCGCCTCGCATTCCAAATGTCTCCTAGCAACAAGACAGTTGAGATCGGATGGCTCTGCGGGTGCAACCGGGATGGCTGAGTTGAAATGGACTTTCCTGAGCATGGGGCCTAATGTGTGTTTGTGTCCATGAGGACCTTGGTATGGAGCGGTGGCACCGGGACTCTGAATTATTCTCCTAAGATTTTGACATAGGTCCCATGCACAAGTTTCCTCGTGGAGACGAGATGTTTTCTGATGGGTGCCTCAGGAAACCCCCTCTGCTGGTATTGGAATCCATGCTTTTGAGGAGACATGCCTGTAAACCAAAGCCATGGATCCGATTATGGCCTAGGTTCCTGTCTGGTACCATCTCCTTCTCTGGGGATATCCATGTATGGTATGAGCGGAGGTAGATGCTCAGCTGGTGACAGACCGCCCTTGTTTGTCCACAGAGACCTACATATTGGGATGGCCTCGGGGACTTTAGAGGGTTCTCCTAATTTGTACAATTTTGGACAATGGAATGGGCAGAATTCCCATGCATGGGGTAGGCACAGTCCTAATGTGTGGCTCCAGGGGTGCCAGCCTGGAGTGTGAGTTGCCCAGGAATTTGAGGACAGAAATCTGAAAAAACAAACTCAGCTTAGGTTTGGGGACGTAGGTATGGCAGGCCCAATCTACAAACCATGAAAAGAACTCTTCAGGATATTTAGAAAGAGCGAGTCTGAGGCTCTTGCTCAGGCTTTGGTCTTTGGATTTTGTGTCAACGATGGTCGTGGAATGTGGGGAGCCCTCATGGGCCATGGACGAATCTTCCTCTCTGTGGATTTGGCCCGGTCCCCATTGTTTTTCCTCAATCTGTGGGATGGGAGGTCTCCTTTCAGGTTTGTTACCTCAGGTGTCCCAACCAAAGAGGAATTCCAAAGCAGAGACTTGGGGAATAGTGAAGTGACAACCCAAACTATGGTTAAAATTTGTGGCCTAGGGGCATGGCAGGCCCCATATGCTGTCTCTTCATCCAACCACTGAGAGGCCTTACTTGAGAACTGGGCTCAGGCTGAGTGTCACAATGTGTGTTTGTGACCAATGTGGCTCGCGAGCATGGGCGGGGCCTCATGGGCCACATTGGTTTCAACTACACTGAACTTTGGACAACATGCCAATCACAAGGTCTCTTGCCATGGGGAAGGAGTTCTGATTTCTGCATCATTTTCAACCCTGGGCAGTGGTTGGAGATAAGGTCTAGGTTCGGAAGCCTGAAAACCGCAGTTTGGAAGAGATGATGACCTAAGGCCATGGTGGGTCTGATGTGCTCAGTGTGTGGTCAGCTGCCTGGTTGTTGGTCAGGAGGTTCGGGCTCAGGTTTTGTTAGACAGTGCTAGTGCCCAGGTTAGACTCTATAATTTGGGTACAGTCGAGTACCGTGTAGGTTGATCCTCATTTGAGGTGCCTGCGCAGCTCATTAGGCATGATATTTTTTCTAGAGGGCAGGCACAGTGCTGCATTGTGGGTCCGGAATTGCCAAACTTGAGGGCTTCTGGGCCAGTAGTGTGAGGACAGAAGTCTGAGAACACAAGCTAGACTTGGGCTTCAGGCCGAGGGCAAGGCAGGTACCCCCTGCACATCTGAACCAATA
Organism: Mustela nivalis; assembly: GCF_964662115.1. Lineage (NCBI taxonomy): Eukaryota > Metazoa > Chordata > Mammalia > Carnivora > Mustelidae > Mustela > Mustela nivalis. The sequence continues at coordinate 158,156 of NW_028135551.1, read as the reverse complement.
TCTCATGCATCTGAAGTAACGGCGAGGATCAGGCGTTGGCTCAGGTTGTAGTTTCTGTGCATGACTGCCCCTTCATGAACGGAGAGGTATCTCAAGGCCATGGAGGTTTTCCCACGTTGGGAGTTGTGGGATGCCCCCTTCAAGGATACCTTCTGCGGGACAATTGAGACCTGTTGGGCAGCTCCAACACATCCCATATGGAATTACTCCAGAGCACCGATCGAGGATGGATGCCAAGGAAGCCCGCCTCGCATGCCAATTGTCTCCTAGCAACAAGACAGTTGAGATCGGATGGCTTTTGGGAGCAACCGGGGTGGCTGAGTTGAAATGGACTTTTATGAGCATGGGGCCTAATGTGTGTTAGTGTCCATGAGGACCTTGGAATGGGGTGGTGACACCGGGACTCTGAATTATTTTTCTAAGATTTTGACATAGGTCCCATGCACAAGTTTCCTCGTGGAGACGAGACTTTTTCTGATGGGTGCCTCAGGAAACCCCCTATGCTGGTATTGGAATCCAGGATTTTGAGGAGACATGCCTGTAAACCAAAGCAATGGATCGGATTATGGCCTCGGGTCCTGTCTGGTTCCATCTCATTCTCTGGGGACATCCATCTATGGTATGAGTGGAGGTAGATGCTCAGCTGGTGACAGACCGCCCTTGTTTGTCCACAGAGACCTACATATTGCGATGGCCTCGGGGAATTTGGAGGGTTATCCTAATTTGTACAATTTTGGACAATGTAATGGGCAGAATTCCCATGTATGGGGTAGGCATAGTCCTAATGTGTGGCTCCAGGGGCCCCAGCCTGGAGGGTGTGTCCCAGGACTTTGAGGACAGAAGTCTGAAAACACAAACTCAGCTTAGGTCTGGGGACGTAGGTATGGCAGGCCCAATCTACAAACCATGAGAAGAAGTCTTCGGGATTTGAAGAAAGAGCGAGTCTGAGGCGCTTGCTCAGGCTTTGGTCTCTGGATCTTTTGTCAACGATGGCCGTGGAATGAGGGGAGGACTAATGGGACATGGACGAATCTTCATCTCTTGGCATTTGGCCCGGTCCCAATTGTTTTTCGTCAATCTGTGGGATTGGAGGTCTCCTTTCAGGTTTGTTACCTCAGGTGTCCCAACCAAAGAGGAATTCCAAAGCAGAGCCCTGGGGAAGAGTGAGGGGACAACCAAAACTATGGTTAAAATTTGGGGCCTAGGGGCATGGCAGGCCTCATATGCTGTCTCTTCATCCAGCCCCTGAGAGGCCTTACTTGAGGACAGGGCTCAGGCTGAGGGTCACAATGTGTGTTTGTGACCAATGTGGCCCGCGAGCATGGGCGGGGCCTCATGGGCCACACTGGTTTAAACTACACTGAACTTAGGACAACATGCCAATCACAAGGTCTCTTGCCATGGGGAAGGAGTTCTGATTTCTGCATCATTTTCAACCCTGGGCAGGGGTTGGAGATAAGGTTTAGGTTCGGAAGCCTGAAAGCCGCAGTTGGGAAGAGATGATGACCTAAGGCCATGGTGGGTCTGATGTGCTCAGTGTGCGGTCAGCTGCCTGGTTGTTGGTCAGGAGGTTCGGGCTCAGGTTGTGTCAGACAGTGCATTAGTGACCAGGTTAGACTATGTAATTTGGGTACGGTCGAGTGCCCTGTAGGTTGATCCTCATTTGAGGTTCCTGAGCAGGTCGTTAGGCAAGATATTTTTTCTCGAGGGCAGGCAGAGAGCTGCATTATGGGTCCGGAATTGACAAACTTGAGGGCTTCTGGGCCAGTAGTGTGAGGACAAAAGTCTGAGAACAAAAGCTAGACTTGGGCTTCCGGCCGAGGGCAAGGCAGGTACGCCCTGCACATGTGAACCAATATCTCATGCATCTGAATTCACGACGAGGATCAGACGTTGGCTCAGGTTGTACTTTCTGTGCATGACTGCCCCTTCATGAACGGAGAGGAATCTCAAGGCCATGGAGGTTTTCCCACGTTGGGAGTTGTGGGATGCCCCTTTCAAGGATACCTTCTGCGGGAGAATTGAGACCTGTTGGGCAGCTCCAACACATCCCATATGGAATGACTCCAGAGCACCGTTCGAGGATTGATGCCAGGGAAGCCCGCCTCGCATTCCAATTGTCTCCTAGCAACAAGACAGTTGAGATCGGATGGCTATTGGGAGCAACCAGGGTGGCTGAGTTGAAATGGACTTTCCTGAGCATGGGGCCTAATGTGTGTTTGTGTCCATGAGAACCTTGGAATGGGGCGGTGGCACCGGGACTCTGAAGTATTCTCCTAAGATTTTGACATAGGTCCCATGCACAAGTTTTTCGTGGAGACGAGATTTTTTCTGATGGATACCTCAGGAAACCTGCTATGCTGGTATTGGAATCCAGGATTTTGAGGAGACATGCCTGTAAACCAAAGCAATGGGTCCTATTATGGCCGAGGGTCCGGTCTGGTTCCATCTCCTTCTCTTTGTACATCTATCTATGGTATGAGTGGAGGTAGATGCTCAGCTGGTGTCAGTCCGCCTTTGTTTGTCCACAGAGACCTACATATTGGGATGGCCTCGGGGACTTTGTAGGGTTCTCCTAATTTGTACAATTTTGGACAATGGAATGGGCAGAATTCCCATGCATGGGGTAGGCACAGTCCTAATGTGTAGCTCCAGGGGCCCCAGCATGGAGGGTGTGTGGCCCAGGACTTTGAGGACAGAAGTCTGAAAACACAAACTCAGCTTAGGTTTGGGGACGTAGGTATGGCAGGCCCAATCTACAAACCATGAGCAGAACTCTTCAGGATGTGAAGAAAGAGCGTGTCTGAGGCGCTTGCTCAGGCTTTGGTCTCTGGATTTTGTGTCAACGATGGCCGTGGAATGTGGGGAGGCCTCATGGGCCATAGACGAATATTCCTCTCTGTGGATTTGGCCCGGTCCCAATTGTTTTTCGTCAATCTGTTGAATGGGAGGTCTCCTTTCAGTTTTGTTACCTCAGGTGTCCCAACCAAAGAGGAATTCCAAAGCAGAGCCCTGGGGAAGAGTGAAGGGACAACCCAAACTATGGTTAAAATTTGGGGCCTAGGGGCATGGCAGGCCCCACATGCTGTCTCTTCATCCAGCCACTGAGAGGCCTTACTTGAAGACTGGGCTCAGGCTGAGGTTCACAATGTGTGTTTGTGACCAATGTGGCTGGCGGGCATGGGCGGGGACTCATGGGCCACACTGGTTTCAACTAAACTGAACTTTGGAGAAGATGCCAATCACAAGGTCTCTTGCCATGGTGAAGGAGTTCTTATTTCTGCATCATTTTCAAACCTGGGCAGTGTTTGGAGATTAGGTCTAGGTTCGGAAGCCTGAAACCCGCAGTTGGGAAGAGATTATGACCTAAGGCCATGGTGGGTCTGATGTGCTCAGTGTGCGGTCAGCTGCCTGGTTGTTGGTCAGGAAGTTCGGGCTCAGGTTGTGTCAAACAGAGCATTGGTGCCCAGGTTAGACTCTATAATTTGGGTACAGTCGAGTGCCGTGTAGGTTGATCCTCATTTAAGGTGACTGGGCAGCTCATTAGGCAAGATATTTTTTCTCGAGGGCAGGCACAGTGCTGCATTGTGGGTCTGGGATTGCCAAATTTGAGGGCTTCTGGGCCAGTAGTGTGAGGACAGAAGTCTGAGACCACAAGCTAGACTTGGGCTTCAGGCCGAGGGCAAGGCAGGTACCCCCTGCACATCTGAACCAATATCTCATGCATCTGAAGTCACGGCGAGGATCAGACGTTGGCTCAGGTTGTAGTTCCTGTGCATGACTGCCCCTTCATGAACGGCGAGGAATCTCAAGGCCATGGAGGTTTTCCCACTTTGGGAGTTGTGGGATGCCCCCTTCAAGGATTCCTTCTGCGGGACAATTGAGACCTGTTGGGCAGCTCCAAAACATCCCATATGGAATGACTCCAGAGCACCGTTCGAGGATGGATGCCAGGAAAGATCGCCTCGCATTCCAATTGTCTCCTAGCTACAAGACAGTTGAGATCGGATGGCTCTGCGGGAGCAACCGGGGTGGCTGATTGGAAATGGACTTTCCTGAGTATGGGGCCTAATATGTGTGTGTCCATGAGGACCTTGAAATGGGGCGGTGGCACCGGGACTCTGAAGTATTCTCATAATATTTTGACATACTTCCCATGCATAAGTGTCCTAGTGGAGACGAGATTTTTTCTGATGGGTGCCTCAGGAAACCCCCTATGCTGGTATTGGAATTCAGGATTTTGAGGAGACATGCCTGTAAACCAAAGCAATGGATCCGATTACGGCCTAGGGTCCTGTCTGGTTCCATCTCCTTCTCTGAGGACATCCATCTATGGTATGAGTGGAGGTAGATGCTCAGCTGGTGTCAGACCGCCCTTGTTTGTCCACTGAGAACTACATATTGGACGGCCTCGGGGACTTTGGACAATGGAATGTGCAGAATTCCCATGCATTGGGGAGGCATTGTCCTAATGTGTGGCTCCAGGGACCCCAGCTAGAGGGTGTGTGGCCCAGGACTTTGAGGACAGAAGTCTGAAAACACAAACTCAGCTTAGGTTTGGGGACGTAGGTATGGCAGGCCCAATCTACAAACCATGAGAAGAACTCTTCAAGACATGAAGAAAGAGCGAGTCTGAGGCACTTGCTCAGGCTTTGGTCTCTTTATTTTGTGTCAACGGTGGCCGTGGAATGTGGGGAGGCCTCATGGGCCATGGACGAATCTTCCTCTCTGTGGATTTTGCCCGGTCCCCATTGTTTTTCGTCAATCTGTGGGATGGGAGGTCTCCTTTCAGGAATGTTACCTCAGGTGTCCCAACCAAAGAGGAATTCCAAAGCAGAGCCTTGGGGAATAGTGAAGGGACAACCCAAACTATGGTTAAAACTTGGGGCCTAGGGGCATGGCAGGCCCCATATGCTGTCTCTTAATCCAGCCACTGAGAGGCCTTACTTGAAGACTGGGCTCAGGCTGAGGGTCACAATGTGTGTTTGTGACCAATGTCCCTCCCGAGCATGGGCGGGGCCTCATGGGCCACACTGTTTTCAACTAAACTGAACTTTGGAGAAGATGCCAATCACAAGGTCTCTTGCCATGGTGAAGGAGTTCTTATTTCTGCATCATTTTCAACCCTGGGCAGTGGTTGGAGATAAGGTATAGGTTCGGAAGCCTGAAAACTGCAGGTGGGAAGAGATGATGACCTAAGGCCATGGTGGGTCTGATGTGCTCAGTGTGTGGTCAGCTGCCTGGTTGTTGGTCAGGAGGTTCGGGCTCAGGTTGTGCAGACAGTGCATTAGTGCCCAGGTTAGACTATGTAATTTGGGTACAGTCGAGTGCCATGTATGTTGATCCTTATTTGAGGTGCATGGGCAGCTCATAGGCAAGATATTTTTACTCGAGGGCAGGCAGAGTGCTGCATTGTGGGTCGGGAATTGCCAAACTTGAGGGCTTCTGGGCCAATAGTGTGAGGACAGAAGTCTGAGACCACAAGCTAGTCTTGGGCTTCAGGCCGAGGGCAAGGCAGGTACCCCCTGCACATCTGAACCAATATCTCATGCATCTGAAGTCACGGCGAGGATCAGGCGTTGGCTCAGGTTGTCGTTTCGGTGCATGACTGCCCCTTCATGAACGTAGTGGAATCTCAAGGCCATGGAGGTTTTCCAACGTTGGGAGTTGCGGGATAACCCCTTCAAGGATTCCTTCTGCGGGACAATTGAAACCTGTTGGGCAGCTCCAACACATCCCATATGGAATGACTCCAGAGCACCAAACGAGGATGGATGCCACGGTAGCCCGCCTCTCATTCCAATTGTCTCCTAGCAACAAGACAGTTGAGATCGGAGGGCTCTACAGGAGCAACCGGGTTGGCTGAGTTGAAATGGACTTTCCTGAGCATGGGGCCTAATGTGTGTTTGTGTCCATGAGTACCTTGGAATGGGGCGGTGGCACCGGGGCTCTGAAGTATGCTCCTAAGATTTTGACATAGGTTCCATGCACAAGTTTTCTCGTGGAGACGAGATTTTTTCTGATGAGTGCCTCAGGAAAGCCCCTATGCTGGTATTGGAATCCAGGATTTTGAGGAGACATGCCTGTAAACCAAAGCAATGGATCCGATTATGGCCTAGGATCCTGTCTGGTACTATATCCTTCACTGGGGACATCCATCTATGGTATGAGTGGACGTAGATGCTCAGCTGGTGTCAGACCGCCCTTGTTGTCCACTGAGACCTAGATATTGGGATGGCCTCGGGGACTTTGGAGGGTTCTCCTAATTTGTAAAATTTTGGACAATGGAATGGGCAGAATTCCCATGCATGGGGTAGGCACAGTCCTAATGTGTGGCTCCAGGGGCGCCAGCCTGGAGTGTGTGTTGCCCAGGAATTTGAGGACAGAAGTCTGAAAACACAAACTCAGCTTAAGTTTGGGGACGTAGGTATGGCAGGCCCAATCTACAAACCATGAGAAGAACTCTTCAGGATATTTAGAAAGAGCGAGTCTGAGGCTCATGCTCAGGCTTTGGTCTCTGGATTTTGTGTCAACGATGGTCGTGGAATGTGGGGAGGCCTCATGGGCCATGGACGAATCTTCCTCTCTGTGGATTTGGCCCGGTCCCAATTGTTTTTCGTCAATCTGTGGGATGGGAGGTCTCCTTTCAGGTTTGTTACCTCAGGTGTCCCAACCAAAGAGGAATTCCAAAGCAGAGCCCTGGGGAAGAGTGAAGGGACAACCCAAACTATGGTTAAAATTTGGGGCCTAGGGGCATGGCAGGCCCCATATGCTGTCTCTTCATCCAGAAACTGAGAGGCATTCCTTGAGGACTGGGCTCAGGCTGAGGGTCACAATGTGTGTTTGTGACCAATGTGGCTCGGGAGCATGGGCGGGGCCTCATGGGCCACACTGGTTTCAACTTCACTGAACTTTGGACAACATGCCAATCACAAGGTCTCTTGCCATGGGGAAGGAGTTCTGATTTCTGCATCATTTTCAACCCTGGGCAGTGGTTGGAGATAAGGCCTAGGTTCGGAAGCCTGAAAATCGCAGTTTGGAAGAGATGATGACCTAAGGCCATGGTGGGTCTGAAGTGCTCAGTGTGCGTTCAGCTGCCTGGTTGTAGGTCAGGAGGTTCGTGCTCAGGTTGTGTCAGACAGTGCATTAATGCCCAGATTAGACTATGTAATTTGGGTACAGTCGAGTGCCGTGTAGGTTGATCCTCATTTGAGGTGCCTGGGCAGCTCATTAGGCAAGATATTTTTTCTCGAGGGCAGGCAGAGTGCTGCATTGTGGGTCCGGATTTGCCAAACTTGAGGGATTCTGGGCCGGTAGTGTGAGGACAGATGTCTGAGACCACAAGATAGACTTGGGCTTCAGTCTGAGGGCAAGGCAGGTACCCCTTGCACATCTGAACCAATATCTCATGCATCTGAAGTCACGGCGAGGATCAGACGTTGGCTCAGGTTGTATTTTCTGTGCATGACTGAAGGTTGAGACGGACAGGCCCTTAGGCCCTAATCTCAACTCTTGCTTTGTTTTCCAGGTGTCACACTCCTCAGAGGCTTTGGCTCGAAGAACAGTATATGGGGCTTTCCTGAGGCACTGAACAGAACTTCTCTCGTCTCCACATGGGAAGCTTTCTTGTTAGAGCCATGTCAAACACCTCCAGTTGGAGAATCCTGCAGAGTCCCTGAGCCACCTCCACATTCCAAGGTCTCCCAGGCCACCAAGCCACAGTAGGACTCATCTTCAGGAGAGTCCATTTCAACTCTCCCCTCTGGGTAGCTCACCCAGGAGCCCGCAGATTGAGCCTGCATTGTCCTGACTAAAGAGTGGGAATATGAGGTGGCGTTCCCAGGCATCCATGCTTAGACACCTGCTCTCGAGTCTTTCCGTATGGGGCCTCCTGGAACCATCCAATAGCACTCGACTTTCGTGCAGAAGGAAACCTTGAGGTTTGGAGTAGTTCACAAATCCCATCGTAGGCAAAACTTCCTGGCCTCATGAAGCCCCCACACCCTTCAGGAAGAGGCCATGCTGGACAAAAACTCTAGCCTGAGGCACGTCTCAGAGTTGACATGACTTCAGTGCAGGACATCTCGATTCAGCCTCTCAGAGTGGGCCTGCCGTGCCATCGGTCCCAAACCTCACGCTAGCTTGTGTTTTCAGACTTCCTTCCTCACACTCCTGGCAAACAAGCCCTCCGGACTAGGAACTCCAGAACCACAACCCAGCCCAGGGTCTGCCCAAGGGAAGAAAAACGTTTCCCTGTGGGGCCCTCTCCAGAAAACCCAGATGAGGATCAACCTGCTCGGGCCTCGATGGTACCTGAACTGGATAGGCTGCTCTGGGCACTCATGCTCTGTCTGACACAGCCTGAAGCCAGACGTCCAGACAGACAAGGAGACAGCTGGCCGCACACCCAGCACTTCGGACACGCCATGGTCTTATGCCGTCACCTCTTCCTAACCTTGGTTTTCAGATATCTGAACCTAGACATTATATCAATTCTCCACACAGCTGGGTATCGCAAGCACAACACAGAACTCCTCCTTCCCCGTGGCTGTAAAGCTTGCTCTTGGCATGGTGTCACACCTTCAGAGAGGGAGAAACCTTCATGGCCCCTGATGTCACGCCCAAAATTGAGTGCTGCTTGGGCACAAATTCACACTGTGACCCTCAGCATGAGACCCATGTCAAAGAAAGGCCTGTCAGGGCCTGGACCAAAGGCCACATATTGGGCATGCCATGCCCATAGCCACCCAGGACTAACTAGATGGTGTGTATTCCAATAGAGGGAACCACTGCTGTGCTCTAGAGTCCCTCTCCTGGGGGGTCCCCTGTGGCAGAAAACAGTACTCTTCCCTTCCCACAGAATGAACCCAAACACTTGGGAGCTTGGACAATGCCCTGAGAGGAAGGCTCTTCCTCGGCCCCTGAAGCAACCCCTTCCCTGAATGGCCACTGTGAACGCAACACCCAGAGACAAAAGCCTGAGCGACTGCCTCCCACTTGCCCTCCTTTGATATCCAGAGGATCTCCCCTCTCGGACTGGAGATCAGGCCTGCCATTACCTTGGCCCCTACCTGAGCCAAGTTTGCTTTTTCAGACATCTGTCCCCACAGCCCTGGCAAACACAGCCTCTAGGCTGGGGCCTCTGGAGCCATACCACAGGACCATGCCTGCTCTCTCCTGGGAAACTCTGTCCATTCCTTTGGCCACACACCTCCAGAATATGAGAAACCTCAAGGCCCCCGAGGACATACCATTACCGGGAGCCTCCCTGCACACACGGGCCTTCGGACACAAGCTGAGCTGCTACCTCCATGAAGGTATGCACACAGATGTCAACAGAGATAGAAGGTTGAGCCGGACAGGCCCTTAGGCCCTAATCTCAACTCTTGCTTTGTTTTCCAGGTGTCACTCCTCAGAGGCTTTGGTTCGAAGAACAGGATATGGGGCTTTCCTGAGGCACTGAAGAACTTCTCTCGTCTCCACAAGGGAAGCTTCCTTGTTGGAGCCGTGTCAAACACCTCAGGTTGGAGAATCCTGCAGAGTCCCTGAGCCACCTCCGCATTCCAAGGTCTCCCAGGCCACCAAGCCACAGTAGGACTCATCTTCAGGAGAGTCCATTTCAACTCTCCCCTCTGCGTAGCTCACCCAGGAGCCCGCAGATTGAGCCTGCCTTGTCCTGACTAAAGAGTGGGAATATGAGGTGGCGTTCCCAGGCATCCATGCTTAGACACCTGCTCTCGAGTCTTTCCGTATGGGGCCTCCTGGAACCATCCAATAGCACTCGACTTTCGTGCAGAAGGAAACCTTGAGGTTTGGAGTAGTTCACAAATCCCATCGTAGGCAAACCTTCCTGGCCTCATGAGGCCCCCACACCATTCAGGAAGAGGCCATGCTGGACAAAAACTCTAGCCTGAGGCACGTCTCAGAGTTGAAATGACCTCAGTGCAGGAGATCTCGATTCAGCCTCTCAGAGTGGGCCTGCCGTGCCATCGGTCCCAAACCTCACGCTAGCTTGTGTTTTCAGACTTCCTTCCTCACACTCCTGGCAAACAAGCCCTCCGGACTAGGAACTCCAGAACCACAACCCAGCCCAGGGTCTGCCCAAGGGAAGAAATCGTTTCCCTGTGGGGCTCTCTCCTAGAAAACCCAGATGAGGATCAACCTGCTCGCGCCTCGACGGTACCCGAAATGGATCGGTTGCTCTAGGCACTCATGCTCTGTCTGACACAGCCTGAAGCCAGACGTCCAGACAGACAAGGAGACAGCTGGCCGCACACCCAGCACTTCGGACACGCCATGGGCTTATGCCGGCACCTCTTCCTAACCTTGGTTTTCAGATATCTGAACCTAGACATTATATCAATTCTCCACACAGCTGGGTATCGCAAGCACAACACAGAACTCCTCCTTCCCCGTGGCTGTAAAGCTTGCTCTTGGCATGGAGTCACACTTTCAGGGTGGGAGAAACCTTCCTGGTCCCTGATGCCACGCCCAAACTTGAGTGCTGCTTGGGCACAAATTCACACTGTGACCCTCAGCATGAGACCCATGTCAAAGAAAGGCCTGTCAGGGCCTGGGCCAAGAGCCCGCATATGGGGCTTGCCAAGCCCCTATGCACCCAATCCTCACCAGTGTTTGAGTTTTCCAGTCGCCCCGCCCGTACCTGGGGCTCTGCTCTGGAATCCCTTTCTTGGAGAGACACGTGAGCCAGACAACACTTTTCCACCCTTCCCACAAAATGACCCCAAACTCTTGGGAGCTGGGACAAATCCCCAGAGAGGGATACTCGTCCACAGTCCCTGAGGCCACCCCTCCAATCCACGGCTATCTCGGACACAACATCCAGAGACAAAAGCCTGAAGGAAGGCCTCCCACTCGCCCTTGTTTCAGAGGCCCAGGAGCTCCCTCTCGGGCTGTACATCCGGCCTGCCATACCCTAGGCGCCACTCATAAGCTGAGTTTGTGTTTTCAGACTTCTGTGCCCTCAGCCTGGACCCACACAACCGCCAGGCTAGGGCCTCTGGAGCCACAGCGAAAGATTGTGCCTGCCCTCTCCAAGGAAATTGTGCCCAATCCATTGACCACAACCCTACAGGTTAGGGAAAAGCTCCAAGGCCCCTGAGGCCATCAATAGTGTAGGCCACCCTGGACTAAGAGGGGCTCTCTGACACCAGCGGAGCAACTATCTCCACTTAGACTCTCAGACAGTGTCCCCAGAGACAGAAGGTTGAAATGGACAGGCCCCCAGGCCCTAATCTGAAACTTAGCTTTGGTTTCCATGTGTCCGTCCTCAGAGGTCTGTTTTCGTAGACCAGCACACGGGGCTTTTCTGAGGCACCAAACCAAACCTCTCTCGCCTCCACATGGGGAGCTTCCTTACTGGGGATGTATCAAACCCTTCAGGTAGGAGAGTTCCGCAGGGCCACTGAACACCCAGCACATTCCAAGGTTTCCATGGACCCAAACGCACATTATGACGCATCCTCAGGAGAGGCCATTTCAACTCAGCCCCCTGGTTAGCGTGCCCCAGAGGCAGCAGATCAAACATATCTTGTGGCTAATGGCCAATGGGAATGCGAGGCATGCTGTACAGGGATCCATCCTTCGAACCGTGCTCTCCAGTCCTTCCGTATGGTATGTCCTGGAGCCATGCAACAGGACTCGAATGTCCCACAGAAGGAAACCTGGTGGTTTGGGGCAACCTCCAAACTCAGCGTGGGAAAACTTCCTTGGCCTCATGAGGCCCCCGCTTCATGAAGGTGCCATCATGGACACATACTCCAGCCTCAGCCAACGTCTGATCCTCAGCCTGACTTCAGATGCAGGAGATTTTGATTCAGCCTCTGCCTAGTGGGCCTGCTCTGCCCTTGGCTCCAATCCTCACTTTAGCTTGTGTTCCTAGACTTCCGTCCTCACACTCCTGGCCCACAAACCCTCCCTTCTGGGAATTCTGGGGCCACAATGAAGCACTCTGCCTGCCTCCTAGGAGAAAAACTTTGTCTATGGTGCTGCCCAGAAACCCCAAATGAGGATCAAACTGCTTGGCCCTCGGCAACACCCCAATTGCATAGGCTACCTTAAACACTGATGCTCTGTCGCAAATAGCCTGAGCCCAGACCTTCCTACAGACAACGACACAGCTGGCTGCACACCCAGCACATTGGACCCGCCACTGCCTTAGGCCACCATCCATTCCCAACCTGGGTTTTCAGTCATCAGAACCTAGACCTTATCTCCAATCCCTGCACAGGGCGGAACCTGATGCACAAGTCAGAACACCTCCTTCCCCATGGCAAGAAACCTTGCTGCTGGCAGTGAGTCAAACCTTCAGTTAGGAGAAAACGGCATGGCCCATGAGGCCACGCCCATGTGTGAGGGCCGCCTTGGGCACAAACACACATTGTGACCCTCAGCGTGAGTACCTTATTCAAGTAACGCCTCTCAGTGATTGGACCAAGAGCCCGCATATGTGGCTTGCCATGCCCATAGGCACGCAGGACTAACTAGATGGTGTGTATTCCAGTTGAGGGAACCCACTGCTGTGCTCTAGATTCCCTCTCCTGGGGGGTCCCCTGTGGCAGAAAACAGTACTCTTCCCTTCCCACAGAATGAACCCAAACACTTGGGAGCTTGGACAATCCCCCGAGAGGAAGGCTCTTCCTCGACCCCTGAAGCAACCCCTACCCTGAACGGCCACTGTGAACGCAACACCCAGAGACAAAAGCCTGAGCGACTGCCTCCCACTTGCCCTCCTTTGATATCCAGAGGATCTCCCCTCTCGGACTGGAGATCAGGCCTGCCATTACCTTGGCCCCTACCTGAGCCAAGTTTGCTTTTTCAGACATCTGTCTCCACAGCCCTGGCAAACACAGCCTCTAGGCTGGGTCCTCTGGAGCCATACCACAGGACCATGCCTGCTCTCTCCTGGGAAACTCTGTCCATTCCTTTGGCCACACACCTCCAGAATATGAGAAACCTCAAGGCCCCCGAGGACATACCATTACCGGGAGCCTCCCTGCACACACAGGGGCCTTCGGACACAAGCTGAGCTGCTACCTCCATGAAGGCATGCACACAGATGTCAACAGAGATAGAAGGTTGAGCCGGACAGGCCCTTAGGCCCTAATCTCAACTCTTGCTTTGTTTTCCAGGTGTCACTCCTCAGAGGCTTTGGTTCGAAGAACAGGATATGGGGCTTTCCTGAGGCACTGAACAGAACTTCTCTCGTCTCCACATGGGAAGCTTCCTTGTTGGAGCCGTGTCAAACACCTCAGGTTGGAGAATCCTGCAGAGTCCCTGAGCCACCTCCACATTCCAAGGTCTCCCAGGCCACCAAGCCACAGTAGGACTCATCTTCAGGAGAGTCCATTTCAACTCTCCCCTCTGGGTAGCTCACCCAGGAGCCCGCCGATTGAGCCTGCCTTGTCCTGACTAAAGAGTGGGAATATGAGGTGGCGGTCCCAGGCATCCATGCTTAGACACCTGCTCTCGAGTCTTTCCGTATGGGGCCTCCTGGAACCATCCAATAGCACTCGACTTTCGTGCAGAAGGAAACCTTGAGGTTTGGAGTAGTTCACAAATCCCATCGTAGGCAAACCTTCCTGGCCTCATGAGGCCCCCACACCATTCAGGAAGAGGCCATGCTGGACAAAAACTCTAGCCTGAGGCACGTCTCAGAGTTGAAATGACCTCAGTGCAGGAGATCTCGATTCAGCCTCTCAGAGTGGGCCTGCCGTGCCATCGGTCCCAAACCTCACGCTAGCTTGTGTTTCCAGACTTCCTTCCTCACACTCCTGGCAAACAAGCCCTCCGGACTAGGAACTCCAGAACCACAACCCAGCCCAGGGTCTGCCCAAGGCAAGAAAAACGTTTCCCTGTGGGGCTCTCTCCAGAAAACCCAGATGAGGATCAACCTGCTCGGGCCTCGACGGTACCCGAAATGGATCGGTTGCTCTAGGCACTCATGCTCTGTCTGACACAGCCTGAAGCCAGACGTCCAGACAGACAAGGAGACAGCTGGCCGCACACCCAGCACTTCGGACACGCCATGGTTTTATGCTGTCACCTCTTCCTAACCTTGGTTTTCAGATATCTGAACCTAGACATTATATCAATTCTCCACACAGCTGGGTATCGCAAGCACAACACAGAACTCCTCCTTCCCCGTGGCTGTAAAGCTTGCTCTTGGCATGGAGTCACACTTTCAGGGTGGGAGAAACCTTCCTGGTCCCTGATGCCACGCCCAAACTTGAGTGCTGCTTGGGCACAAATTCACACTGTGACCCTCAGCATGAGCCCCATGTCAAAGAAAGTCCTGTCAGGGCCTGGGCCAAGAGCCCGCATATGGGGCTTGCCAAGCCCCTATGCACCCAATCCTCACCAGTGTTTGAGTTTTCCAGTCGCCCCGCCCGTACCTGGGGCTCTGCTCTGGAATCCCTTTCTTGGAGAGACACGTGAGCCAGAAAACACGACTCCACCCTTCCCACAAAATGACCCCAAACTCTTGGGAGCTGGGACAAATCCCCAGAGAGGGATACTCGTCCACAGTCCCTGAGGCCACCCCTCCAATCCACGGCTATCTCGGACACAACATCCAGAGACAAAAGCCTGAAGGAACGCCTCCCACTCGCCCTTGTTTCAGAGGCCCAGGAGCTCCCTCTCGGGCTGTACATCCGGCCTGCCATACCCTAGGCGCCACTCATAAGCTGAGTTTGTGTTTTCAGACTTCTGTGCCCTCAGCCTGGACCCACACAACCGCCAGGCTAGGGCCTCTGGAGCCACAGCGAAAGATTGTGCCTGCCCTCTCCAAGGAAATTGTGCCCAATCCATTGACCACCACCCTACAGGTTAGGGAAAAGCTCCAAGGCCCCTGAGGCCATCAATAGTGTAGGCCACCCTGGACTAAGAGGGGCTCTCTGACACCAGCGGAGCAACTATCTCCACTTAGACTCTCAGACAGTGTCCCCAGAGACAGAAGGTTGAAATGGACAGGCCCCCAGGCCCTAATCTGAAACTTAGCTTTGGTTTCCATGTGTCCGTCCTCAGAGGTCTGTTTTCGTAGACCAGCACACGGGGCTTTTCTGAGGCACCAAACCAAACCTCTCTCGCCTCCACATGGGGAGCTTCCTTACTGGGGATGTATCAAACCCTTCAGGTAGGAGAGTTCCGCAGGGCCACTGAACACCCAGCACATTCCAAGGTTTCCATGGACCCAAACGCACATTATGACGCATCCTCAGGAGAGGCCATTTCAACTCAGCCCCCTGGTTAGCGTGCCCCAGAGGCAGCAGATCAAACATATCTTGTGGCTAATGGCCAATGGGAATGCGAGGCATGCTGTACAGGGATCCATCCTTCGAACCGTGCTCTCCAGTCCTTCCGTATGGTATGTCCTGGAGCCATGCAACAGGACTCGAATGTCCCACAGAAGGAAACCTGGTGGTTTGGGGCAACCTCCAAACTCAGCGTGGGAAAACTTCCTTGGCCTCATGAGGCCCCCGCTTCATGAAGGTGCCATCATGGACACATACTCCAGCCTCAGCCAACGTCTGATCCTCAGCCTGACTTCAGATGCAGGAGATTTTGATTCAGCCTCTGCCTAGTGGGCCTGCTCTGCCCTTGGCTCCAATCCTCACTTTAGCTTGTGTTCCTAGACTTCCGTCCACACACTCCTGGCCCACAAACCCTCCCTTCTGGGAATTCTGGGGCCACAATGAAGCACTCCGCCTGCCTCCCAGGAGAAAAACTTTGTCTATGGTGCTGCCCAGAATCCCCAAATGAGGATCAAACTGCTTGGCCCTCGGCAACACCCCAATTGCATAGGCTACCTTAAACACTGATGCTCTGTCGCAAATAGCCTGAGCCCAGACCTTCCAACAGACACCGACACAGCTGGCTGCACACCCAGCACATTGGACCCGCCACTGCCTTAGGCCACCATCCATTCCCAACCTGGGTTTTCAGTCATCAGAACCTAGACCTTATCTCCAATCCCTGCACAGGGCGGAACCTGATGCACAAGTCAGAACCCCTCCTTCCCCATGGCAAGAAACCTTGCTGCTGGCAGTGAGTCAAACCTTCAGTGTAGGAGAAAACGGCATGGCCCATGAGGCCACGCCCAAGTGTGAGGGCCGCCTTGGACGCAAACACACATTGTGACCCTCAGCGTGAGTACCTTATTCAAGTAACGCCTCTCAGTGATTGGACCAAGAGCCCGCATATGTGGCTTGCCATGCCCATAGGCACGCAGGACTAACTAGATGGTGTGTATTCCAGTTGAGGGAACCCACTGCTGTGCTCTAGAGTCCCTCTCCTGGGGGGTCCCCTGTGGCAGAAAACAGTACTCTTCCCTTCCCACAGAATGAACCCAAACACTTGGGAGCTTGGACAATCCCCCGAGAGGAAGGCTCTTCCTCGACCCCTGAAGCAACCCCTACCCTGAACGGCCACTGTGAACGCAACACCCAGAGACAAAAGCCTGAGCGACTGCCTCCCACTTGCCCTCCTTTGATATCCAGAGGATCTCCCCTCTCGGACTGGAGATCAGGCCTGCCATTACCTTGGCCCCTACCTGAGTCAAGTTTGCTTTTTCAGACATCTGTCTCCACAGCCCTGGCAAACACAGCCTCTAGGCTGGGTCCTCTGGAGCCATACCACAGGACCATGCCTGCTCTCTCCTGGGAAACTCTGTCCATTCCTTTGGCCACACACCTCCAGAATATGAGAAACCTCAAGGCCCCCGAGGACATACCATTACCGGGAGCCTCCCTGCACACACGGGCTTTTGGACACAAGCTGAGCTGCTACCTCCATGAAGGCATGCACACAGATGTCAACAGAGATAGAAGGTTGAGCCGGACAGGCCCTTAGGCCCTAATCTCAACTCTTGCTTTGTTTTCCAGGTCTCACTCCTCAGAGGCTTTGGTTCGAAGAACAGGATATGGGGCTTTCCTGAGGCACTGAACAGAACTTCTCTCGTCTCCACATGGGAAGCTTCCTTGTTGGAGCCGTGTCAAACACCTCAGGTTGGAGAATCCTGCAGAGTCCCTGAGCCACCTCCACATTCCAAGGTCTCCCAGGCCACCAAGCCACAGTAGGACTCATCTTCAGGAGACTCCATTTCAACTCTCCCCTCTGGGTAGCTCACCCAGGAGCCCGCCGATTGAGCCTGCCTTGTCCTGACTAAAGAGTGGGAATATGAGGTGGCGGTCCCAGGCATCCATGCTTAGACACCTGCTCTCGAGTCTTTCCGTATGGGGCCTCCTGGAACCATCCAATAGCACTCGACTTTCGTGCAGAAGGAAACCTTGAGGTTTGGAGTAGTTCACAAATCCCATCGTAGGCAAACCTTCCTGGCCTCATGAGGCCCCCACACCATTCAGGAAGAGGCCATGCTGGACAAAAACTCTAGCCTGAGGCACGTCTCAGAGTTGAAATGACCTCAGTGCAGGAGATCTCGATTCAGCCTCTCAGAGTGGGCCTGCCGTGCCATCGGTCCCAAACCTCACGCTAGCTTGTGTTTTCAGACTTCCTTCCTCACACTCCTGGCAAACAAGCCCTCCGGACTAGGAACTCCAGAACCACAACCCAGCCCAGGGTCTGCCCAAGGCAAGAAAAACGTTTCCCTGTGGGGCTCTCTCCAGAAAACCCAGATGAGGTTCAACCTGCTCGGGCCTCGACGGTACCCGAACTGGATAGGCTGCTCTGGGCACTCATGCTCTGTCTGACACAGCCTGAAGCCAGACGTCCAGACAGACAAGGAGACAGCTGGCCGCACACCCAGCACTTTGGACACGCCATGGTCTTATGCCGTCTCCTCTTCCTAACCTTGGTTTTCAGATATCTGAACCTAGACATTATATCAATTCTCCACACAGCTGGGTATCGCAAGCACAACACAGAACTCCTCCTTCCCCGTGGCTGTAAAGCCTGCTCTTGGCATGGAGTCACACCTTCAGGGTGGGAGAAACCTTCCTGGTCCCTGATGCCACGCCCAAACTTGAGTGCTGCTTGGGCACAAATTCACACTCTGACCCTCAGCATGAGCCCCATGTCAAAGAAAGGCCTGTCAGCGCCTAGGCCAAGAGCCCGCATATGGGGCTTGCCAAGCCCCTATGAACCCAATCCTCACCAGTGTTTGAGTTTTCCAGTCGCCCCGCCCGTACCTGGGGCTCTGCTCTGGAATCCCTTTCTTGGAGAGACACGTGAGCCAGACAACACGACTCCACCCTTCCCACAAAATGACCCCAAACTCTTGGGAGCTGGGACAAATCCCCAGAGAGGGATACTCGTCCACAGTCCCTGAGGCCACCCCTCCAATCCACGGCTATCTCGGACACAACATCCAGAGACAAAAGCCTGAAGGAACGCCTCCCACTCGCCCTTGTTTCAGAGGCCCAGGAGCTCCCTCTCGGGCTGTACATCCGGCCTGCCATACCCTAGGCGCCACTCATAAGCTGAGTTTGTGTTTTCAGACTTCTGTGCCCTCAGCCTGGACCCACACAACCGCCAGGCTAGGGCCTCTGGAGCCACAGCGAAAGATTGTGCCTGCCCTCTCCAAGGAAATTGTGCCCAATCCATTGACCACCACCCTACAGGTTAGGGAAAAGCTCCAAGGCCCCTGAGGCCATCAATAGTGTAGGCCACCCTGGACTAAGAGGGGCTCTCTGACACCAGCGGAGCAACTATCTCCACTTAGACTCTCAGACAGTGTCCCCAGAGACAGAAGTTTGAAATGGACAGGCCCCCAGGCCCTAATCTGAAACTTAGCTTTGGTTTCCATGTGTCCGTCCTCAGAGTTCTGTTTTCGTAGACCAGCACACGGGGCTTTTCTGAGGCACCAAACCAAACCTCTCTCGCCTCCACATGGGGAGCTTCCTTACTGGGGATGTATCAAACCCTTCAGGTATTAGAGTTCCGCAGGGCCACTGAACACCCAGCACATTCCAAGGTTTCCATGGACCCAAACGCACATTATGACGCATCCTCAGGAGAGGCCATTTCAACTCAGCCCCCTGGTTAGCGTGCCCCAGAGGCAGCAGATCAAACATATCTTGTGGCTAATGGCCAATGGGAATGCGAGGCATGCTGTACAGGGATCCATCCTTCGAACCGTGCTCTCCAGTCCTTCCGTATGGTATGTCCTGGAGCCATGCAACAGGACTCGAATGTCCCACAGAAGGAAACCTGGTGGTTTGGGGCAACCTCCAAACAGCGTGGGAAAACTTCCTTGGCCTCATGAGGCCCCCGCTTCATGAAGGTGCCATCATGGACACATACTCCAGCCTCAGCCAACGTCTGATCCTCAGCCTGACTTCAGATGCAGGAGATTTTGATTCAGCCTCTGCCTAGTGGGCCTGCTCTGCCCTTGGCTCCAATCCTCACTTTAGCTTGTGTTCCTAGACTTCCGTCCACACACTCCTGGCCCACAAACCCTCCCTTCTGGGAATTCTGGGGCCACAATGAAGCACTCCGCCTGCCTCCCAGGAGAAAAACTTTGTCTATGGTGCTGCCCAGAAACCCCAAATGAGGATCAAACTGCTTGGCCCTCGGCAACACCCCAATTGCATAGGCTACCTTAAACACTGATGCTCTGTCGCAAATAGCCTGAGCCCAGACCTTCCAACAGACACCGACACAGCTGGCTGCACACCCAGCACATTGGACCCGCCACTGCCTTAGGCCACCATCCATTCCCAACCTGGGTTTTCAGTCATCAGAACCTAGACCTTATCTCCAATCCCTGCACAGGGCGGAACCTGATGCACAAGTCAGAACCCCTCCTTCCCCATGGCAAGAAACCTTGCTGCTGGCAGTGAGTCAAACCTTCAGTGTAGGAGAAAACGGCATGGCCCATGAGGCCACGCCCAAGTGTGAGGGCCGCCTTGGGCACAAACACACATTGTGACCCTCAGCGTGAGTACCTTATTCAAGTAACGCCTCTCAGTGATTGGACCAAGAGCCCGCATATGTGGCTTGCCATGCCCATAGGCACGCAGGACTAACTAGATGGTGTGTATTCCAGTTGAGGGAACCCACTGCTGTGCTCTAGAGTCCCTCTCCTGGGGGGTCCCCTGTGGCAGAAAACAGTACTCTTCCCTTCCCACAGAATGAACCCAAACACTTGGGAGCTTGGACAATCCCCCGAGAGGAAGGCTCTTCCTCGGCCCCTGAAGCAACCCCTACCCTGAACGGCCACTGTGAACGCAACACCCAGAGACAAAAGCCTGAGCGACTGCCTCCCACTTGCCCTCCTTTGATATCCAGAGGATCTCCCCTCTCGGACTGGAGATCAGGCCTGCCATTACCTTGGCCCCTACCTGAGCCAAGTTTGCTTTTTCAGACATCTGTCTCCACAGCCCTGGCAAACACAGCCTCTAGGCTGGGTCCTCTGGAGCCATACCACAGGACCATGCCTGCTCTCTCCTGGGAAACTCTGTCCATTCCTTTGGCCACACACCTCCAGAATATGAGAAACCTCAAGGCCCCCGAGGACATACCATTACCGGGAGCCTCCCTGCACACACAGGGGCTTTCGGACACAAGCTGAGCTGCTACCTCCATGAAGGCATGCACACAGATGTCAACAGAGATAGAAGGTTGAGCCGGACAGGCCCTTAGGCCCTAATCTCAACTCTTGCTTTGTTTTCCAGGTGTCACTCCTCAGAGGCTTTGGTTCGAAGAACAGGATATGGGGCTTTCCTGAGGCACTGAACAGAACTTCTCTCGTCTCCACATGGGAAGCTTCCTTGTTGGAGCCGTGTCAAACACCTCAGGTTGGAGAATCCTGCAGAGTCCCTGAGCCACCTCCACATTCCAAGGTCTCCCAGGCCACCAAGCCACAGTAGGACTCATCTTCAGGAGAGTCCATTTCAACTCTCCCCTCTGGGTAGCTCACCCAGGAGCCCGCCGATTGAGCCTGCCTTGTCCTGACTAAAGAGTGGGAATATGAGGTGGCGGTCCCAGGCATCCATGCTTAGACACCTGCTCTCGAGTCTTTCCGTATGGGGCCTCCTGGAACCATCCAATAGCACTCGACTTTCGTGCAGAAGGAAACCTTGAGGTTTGGAGTAGTTCACAAATCCCATCGTAGGCAAACCTTCCTGGCCTCATGAGGCCCCCACACCATTCAGGAAGAGGCCATGCTGGACAAAAACTCTAGCCTGAGGCACGTCTCAGAGTTGAAATGACCTCAGTGCAGGAGATCTCGATTCAGCCTCTCAGAGTGGGCCTGCCGTGCCATCGGTCCCAAACCTCACGCTAGCTTGTGTTTTCAGACTTCCTTCCTCACACTCCTGGCAAACAAGCCCTCCGGACTAGGAACTCCAGAACCACAACCCAGCCCAGGGTCTGCCCAAGGCAAGAAAAACGTTTCCCTGTGGGGCTCTCTCCAGAAAACCCAGATGAGGATCAACCTGCTCGGGCCTCGACGGTACCCGAACTGGATAGGCTGCTCTGGGCACTCATGCTCTGTCTGACACAGCCTGAAGCCAGACGTCCAGACAGACAAGGAGACAGCTGGCCGCACACCCAGCACTTCGGACACGCCATGGTCTTATGCCGTCACCTCTTCCTAACCTTGGTTTTCAGATATCTGAACCTAGACATTATATCAATTCTCCACACAGTTGGGTATCGCAAGCACAACACAGAACTCCTCCTTCCCCGTGGCTGTAAAGCTTGCTCTTGGCATGGAGTCACACCTTCAGGGTGGGAGAAACCTTCCTGGTCCCTGATGCCACGCCCAAACTTGAGTGCTGCTTGGGCACAAATTCACACTCTGACCCTCAGCATGAGCCCCATGTCAAAGAAAGTCCTGTCAGGGCCTGGGCCAAGAGCCCGCATATGGGGCTTGCCAAGCCCCTATGCACCCAATGCTCACCAGTGTTTGAGTTTTCCAGTCGCCCCGCCCGTACCTGGGGCTCTGCTCTGGAATCCCTTTCTTGGAGAGACACGTGAGCCAGACAACACTTTTCCACCCTTCCCACAAAATGACCCCAAACTCTTGGGAGCTGGGACAAATCCCCAGAGAGGGATACTCGTCCACAGTCCCTGAGGCCACCCCTCCAATCCACGGCTATCTCGGACACAACATCCAGAGACAAAAGCCTGAAGGAACGCCTCCCACTCGCCCTTGTTTCAGAGGCCCAGGAGCTCCCTCTCGGGCTGTACATCCGGCCTGCCATACCCTAGGCGCCACTCATAAGCTGAGTTTGTGTTTTCAGACTTCTGTGCCCTCAGCCTGGACCCACACAACCGCCAGGCTAGGGCCTCTGGAGCCACAGCGAAAGATTGTGCCTGCCCTCTCCAAGGAAATTGTGCCCAATCCATTGACCACAACCCTACAGGTTAGGGAAAAGCTCCAAGGCCCCTGAGGCCATCAATAGTGTAGGCCACCCTGGACTAAGAGGGGCTCTCTGACACCAGCGGAGCAACTATCTCCACTTAGACTCTCAGACAGTGTCCCCAGAGACAGAAGGTTGAAATGGACAGGCCCCCAGGCCCTAATCTGAACCTTAGCTCTGGTTTCCATGTGTCCGTCCTCAGAGGTCTGTTTTCGTAGACCAGCACACGGGGCTTTTCTGAGGCACCAAACCAAACCTCTCTCGCCTCCACATGGGGAGCTTACTTACTGGGGATGTATCAAACCCTTCAGGTAGGAGAGTTCCGCAGGGCCACTGAACAACCAGCACATTCCAAGGTTTCCATGGACCCAAACGCACATTATGACGCATCCTCAGGAGAGGACATTTCAACTCAGCCCCCTGGTTAGCGTGCCCCAGAGGCAGCAGATCAAACATATCTTGTGGCTAATGGCCAATGGGAATGCGAGGCATGCTGTACAGGGATCCATCCTTCGAACCGTGCTCTCCAGTCCTTCCGTATGGTATGTCCTGGAGCCATGCAACAGGACTCGAATGTCCCACAGAAGGAAACCTGGTGGTTTGGGGCAACCTCCAAACTCAGCGTGGGAAAACTTCCTTGGCCTCATGAGGCCCCTGCTTCATGAAGGTGCCATCATGGACACATACTCCAGCCTCAGCCAACGTCTGATCCTCAGCCTGACTTCAGATGCAGGAGATTTTGATTCAGCCTCTGCCTAGTGGGCCTGCTCTGCCCTTGGCTCCAATCCTCACTTTAGCTTGTGTTCCTAGACTTCCGTCCTCACACTCCTGGCCCACAAACCCTCCGTTCTGGGAATTCTGGGGCCACAATGAAGCACTCCGCCTGCCTCCCAGGAGAAAAACTTTGTCTATGGTGCTGCCCAGAAACCCCAAATGAGGATCAAACTGCTTGGCCCTCGGCAACACCCCAATTGCATAGGCTACCTTAAACACTGATGCTCTGTCGCAAATAGCCTGAGCCAAGACCTTCCAACAGACACCGACACAGCTGGCTGCACACCCAGCACATTGGACCCGCCACTGCCTTAGGCCACCATCCATTCCCAACCTGGGTTTTCAGTCATCAGAACCTAGACCTTATCTCCAATCCCTGCACAGGGTGGAACCTGATGCACAAGTCAGAACCCCTCCTTCCCCATGGCAAGAAACCTTGCTGCTGGCAGTGAGTCAAACCTTCAGTGTAGGAGAAAACGGCATGGCCCATGAGGCCACGCCCATGTGTGAGGGCCGCCTTGGGCACAAACACACATTGTGACCCTCAGCGTGAGTACCTTATTCAAGTAACGCCTCTCAGTGATTGGACCAAGAGCCCGCATATGTGGCTTGCCATGCCCATAGGCACGCAGGACTAACTAGATGGTGTGTATTCCAGTTGAGGGAACCCACTGCTGTGCTCTAGAGTCCCTCTCCTGGCGGGTCCCCTGTGGCAGAAAACATTACTCTTTCCTTCCCACAGAATGAACCCAAACACTTGGGAGCTTGGACAATCCCCCGAGAGGAAGGCTCTTCCTCGGCCCCTGAAGCAACCCCTACCCTGAACGGCCACTGTGAACGCAACACCCAGAGACAAAAGCCTGAGCGACTGCCTCCCACTTGCCCTCCTTTGATATCCAGAGGATCTCCCCTCTCGGACTGGAGATCAGGCCTGCCATTACCTTGGCCCCTACCTGAGCCAAGTTTGCTTTTTCAGACATCTGTCCCCACAGCCCTGGCAAACACAGCCTCTAGGCTGGGTCCTCTGGAGCCATACCACAGGACCATGCCTGCTCTCTCCTGGGAAACTCTGTCCATTCCTTTGGCCACACACCTCCAGAATATGAGAAACCTCAAGGCCCCCGAGGACATACCATTACCGGGAGCCTCCCTGCACACACAGGGGCCTTCGGACACAAGCTGAGCTGCTACCTCCATGAAGGCATGCACACAGATGTCAACAGAGATAGAAGGTTGAGCCGGACAGGCCCTTAGGCCCTAATCTCAACTCTTGCTTTGTTTTCCAGGTGTCACTCCTCAGAGGCTTTGGTTCGAAGAACAGGATATGGGGCTTTCCTGAGGCACTGAACAGAACTTCTCTCGTCTCCACATGGGAAGCTTCCTTGTTGGAGCCGTGTCAAACACCTCAGGTTGGAGAATCCTGCAGAGTCCCTGAGCCACCTCCACATTCCAAGGTCTCCCAGGCCACCAAGCCACAGTAGGACTCATCTTCAGGAGAGTCCATTTCAACTCTCCCCTCTGGGTAGCTCACCCAGGAGCCCGCAGATTGAGCCTGCCTTGTCCTGACTAAAGAGTGGGAATATGAGGTGGCGTTCCCAGGCATCCATGCTTAGACACCTGCTCTCGAGTCTTTCCGTATGGGGCCTCCTGGAACCATCCAATAGCACTCGACTTTCGTGCAGAAGGAAACCTTGAGGTTTGGAGTAGTTCACAAATCCCATCGTAGGCAAACCTTCCTGGCCTCATGAGGCCCCCACACCATTCAGGAAGAGGCCATGCTGGACAAAAACTCTAGCCTGAGGCACGTCTCAGAGTTGAAATGACCTCAGTGCAGGAGATCTCGATTCAGCCTCTCAGAGTGGGCCTGCCGTGCCATCGGTCCCAAACCTCACGCTAGCTTGTGTTTTCAGACTTCCTTCCTCACACTCCTGGCAAACAAGCCCTCCGGACTAGGAACTCCAGAACCACAACCCAGCCCAGGGTCTGCCCAAGGCAAGAAAAACGTTTCCCTGTGGGGCTCTCTCCAGAAAACCCAGATGAGGTTCAACCTGCTCGGGCCTCGACGGTACCCGAACTGGATAGGCTGCTCTGGGCACTCATGCTCTGTCTGACACAGCCTGAAGCCAGACGTCCAGACAGACAAGGAGACAGCTGGCCGCACACCCAGCACTTCGGACACGCCATGGTCTTATGCCGTCACCTCTTCCTAACCTTGGTTTTCAGATATCTGAACCTAGACATTATATCAATACTCCACACAGCTGGGTATCGCAAGCACAACACAGAACTCCTCCTTCCCCGTGGCTGTAAAGCTTGCTCTTGGCATGGAGTCACACCTTCAGGGTGGGAGAAACCTTCCTGGTCCCTGATGCCACGCCCAAACTTGAGTGCTGCTTGGGCACAAATTCACACTGTGACCCTCAGCATGAGCCCCATGTCAAAGAAAGTCCTGTCAGGGCCTGGGCCAAGAGCCCGCATATGGGGCTTGCCAAGCCCCTATGCACCCAATCCTCACCAGTGTTTGAGTTTTCCAGTCGCCCCGCCCGTACCTGGGGCTCTGCTCTGGAATCCCTTTCTTGGAGAGACACGTGAGCCAGACAACACTTTTCCACCCTTCCCACAAAATGACCCCAAACTCTTGGGAGCTGGGACAAATCCCCAGAGAGGGATACTCGTCCACAGTCCCTGAGGCCACCCCTCCAATCCACGGCTATCTCGGACACAACATCCAGAGACAAAAGTCTGAAGGAACGCCTCCCACTCGCCCTTGTTTCAGAGGCCCAGGAGCTCCCTCTCGGGCTGTACATCCGGCCTGCCATACCCTAGGCGCCACTCATAAGCTGAGTTTGTGTTTTCAGACTTCTGTGCCCTCAGCCTGGACCCACACAACCGCCAGGCTAGGGCCTCTGGAGCCACAGCGAAAGATTGTGCCTGCCCTCTCCAAGGAAATTGTGCCCAATCCATTGACCACAACCCTACAGGTTAGGGAAAAGCTCCAAGGCCCCTGAGGCCATCAATAGTGTAGGCCACCCTGGACTAAGAGGGGCTCTCTGACACCAGCGGAGCAACTATCTCCACTTAGACTCTCAGACAGTGTCCCCAGAGACAGAAGGTTGAAATGGACAGGCCCCCAGGCCCTAATCTGAACCTTAGCTCTGGTTTCCATGTGTCCGTCCTCAGAGGTCTGTTTTCGTAGACCAGCACACGGGGCTTTTCTGAGGCACCAAACCAAACCTCTCTCGCCTCCACATGGGGAGCTTACTTACTGGGGATGTATCAAACCCTTCAGGTAGGAGAGTTCCGCAGGGCCACTGAACAACCAGCACATTCCAAGGTTTCCATGGACCCAAACGCACATTATGACGCATCCTCAGGAGAGGCCATTTCAACTCAGCCCCCTGGTTAGCGTGCCCCAGAGGCAGCAGATCAAACATATCTTGTGGCTAATGGCCAATGGGAATGCGAGGCATGCTGTACAGGGATCCATCCTTCGAACCGTGCTCTCCAGTCCTTCCGTATGGTATGTCCTGGAGCCATGCAACAGGACTCGAATGTCCCACAGAAGGAAACCTGGTGGTTTGGGGCAACCTCCAAACTCAGCGTGGGAAAACTTCCTTGGCCTCATGAGGCCCCCGCTTCATGAAGGTGCCATCATGGACACATACTCCAGCCTCAGCCAACGTCTGATCCTCAGCCTGACTTCAGATGCAGGAGATTTTGATTCAGCCTCTGCCTAGTGGGCCTGCTCTGCCCTTGGCTCCAATCCTCACTTTAGCTTGTGTTCCTAGACTTCCGTCCTCACACTCCTTGCCCACAAACCCTCCGTTCTGGGAATTCTGGGGCCACAATGAAGCACTCCGCCTGCCTCCCAGGAGAAAAACTTTGTCTATGGTGCTTCCCAGAAACCCCAAATGAGGATCAAACTGTTTGGCCCTCCGCAACACCCCAAATGCATAGGCTACCTTAAACACTGAGGCTCTGTCGCAAATAGCCTGAGCCCAGACCTTCCAACAGACACCGACACAGCTGGCTGCACACCCAGCACATTGGACCCGCCACTGCCTTAGGCCACCATCCATTCCCAACCTGGGTTTTCAGTCATCAGAACCTAGACCTTATCTCCAATCCCTGCACAGGGGGGAACCTGATGCACAAGTCAGAACCCCTCCTTCCCCATGGCAAGAAACCTTGCTGCTGGCAGTGAGTCAAACCTTCAGTGTAGGAGAAAACGGCATGGCCCATGAGGCCACGCCCAAGTGTGAGGGCCGCCTTGGGCACAAACACACATTGTGACCCTCAGCGTGAGTACCTTATTCAAGTAACGCCTCTCAGTGATTGGACCAAGAGCCCGCATATGTGGCTTGCCATGCCCATAGGCACGCAGGACTAACTAGATGGTGTGTATTCCAGTTGAGGGAACCCACTGCTGTGCTCTAGAGTCCCTCTCCTGGGGGGTCCCCTGTGGCAGAAAACAGTACTCTTCCCTTCCCACAGAATGAACCCAAACACTTGGGAGCTTGGACAATCCCCCGAGAGGAAGGCTCTTCCTCGGCCCCTGAAGCAACCCCTACCCTGAACGGCCACTGTGAACGCAACACCCAGAGACAAAAGCCTGAGCGACTGCCTCCCACTTGCCCTCCTTTGATATCCAGAGGATCTCCCCTCTCGGACTGGAGATCAGGCCTGCCATTACCTTGGCCCCTACCTGAGCCAAGTTTGCTTTTTCAGACATCTGTCCCCACAGCCCTGGCAAACACAGCCTCTAGGCTGGGTCCTCTGGAGCCATACCACAGGACCATGCCTGCTCTCTCCTGGGAAACTCTGTCCATTCCTTTGGCCACACACCTCCAGAATATGAGAAGCCTCAAGGACCCCGAGGACATACCATTACCGGGAGCCTCCCTGCACACACAGGGGCCTTCGGACACAAGCTGAGCTGCTACCTCCATGAAGGCATGCACACAGATGTCAACAGAGATAGAAGGTTGAGCCGGACAGGCCCTTAGACCCTAATCTCAACTCTTGCTTTGTTTTCCAGGTGTCACTCCTCAGAGGCTTTGGTTCGAAGAACAGGATATGGGGCTTTCCTGAGGCACTGAACAGAACTTCTCTCGTCTCCACATGGGAAGCTTCCTTGTTGGAGCCGTGTCAAACACCTCAGGTTGGAGAATCCTGCAGAGTCCCTGAGCCACCTCCACATTCCAAGGTCTCCCAGGCCACCAAGCCACAGTAGGACTCATCTTCAGGAGAGTCCATTTCAACTCTCCCCTCTGGGTAGCTCACCCAGGAGCCCGCAGATTGAGCCTGCCTTGTCCTGACTAAAGAGTGGGAATATGAGGTGGCGTTCCCAGGCATCCATGCTTAGACACCTGCTCTCGAGTCTTTCCGTATGGGGCCTCCTGGAACCATCCAATAGCACTCGACTTTCGTGCAGAAGGAAACCTTGAGGTTTGGAGTAGTTCACAAATCCCATCGTAGGCAAACCTTCCTGGCCTCATGAGGCCCCCACACCATTCAGGAAGAGGCCATGCTGGACAAAAACTCTAGCCTGAGGCACGTCTCAGAGTTGAAATGACCTCAGTGCAGGAGATCTCGATTCAGCCTCTCAGAGTGGGCCTGCCGTGCCATCGGTCCCAAACCTCACGCTAGCTTCTGTTTCCAGACTTCCTTCCTCACACTCCTGGCAAACAAGCCCTCCGGACTAGGAACTCCAGAACCACAACCCAGCCCAGGGTCTGCCCAAGGCAAGAAAAACGTTTCCCTGTGGGGCTCTCTCCAGAAAACCCAGATGAGGATCAACCTGCTCGGGCCTCGACGGTACCCGAACTGGATAGGCTGCTCTGGGCACTCATGCTCTGTCTGACACAGCCTGAAGCCAGACGTCCAGACAGACAAGGAGACAGCTGGCCGCACACCCAGCACTTCGGACACGCCATGGTCTTATGCCGTCACCTCTTCCTAACCTTGGTTTTCAGATATCTGAACCTAGACATTATATCAATTCTCCACACAGCTGGGTATCGCAAGCACAACACAGAACTCCTCCTTCCCCGTGGCTGTAAAGCTTGCTCTTGGCATGGAGTCACACCTTCAGGGTGGGAGAAACCTTCCTGGTCCCTGATGCCACGCCCAAACTTGAGTGCTGCTTGGGCAAAAATTCACACTCTGACCCTCAGCATGAGCCCCATGTCAAAGAAAGGCCTGTCAGGGCCTGGGCCAAGAGCCCGCATATGGGGCTTGCCAAGCCCCTATGCACCCAATCCTCACCAGTGTTTGAGTTTTCCAGTCGCCCCGCCCGTACCTGGGGCTCTGCTCTGGAATCCCTTTCTTGGAGAGACACATGAGCCAGACAACACGACTCCACCCTTCCCACAAAATGACCCCAAACTCTTGGGAGCTGGGACAAATCCCCAGAGAGGGATACTCGTCCACAGTCCCTGAGGCCACCCCTCCAATCCACGACTATCTCGGACACAACATCCAGAGACAAAAGCCTGAAGGAACGCCTCCCACTCGCCCTTGTTTCAGAGGCCCAGGAGCTCCCTCTCGGGCTGTACATCCGGCCTGCCATACCCTAGGCGCCACTCATAAGCTGAGTTTGTGTTTTCAGACTTCTGTGCCCTCAGCCTGGACCCACACAACCGCCAGGCTAGGGCCTCTGGAGCCACAGCGAAAGATTGTGCCTGCCCTCTCCAAGGAAATTGTGCCCAATCCATTGACCACAACCCTACAGGTTAGGGAAAAGCTCCAAGGCCCCTGAGGCCATCAATAGTGTAGGCCACCCTGGACTAAGAGGGGCTCTCTGACACCAGCGGAGCAACTATCTCCACTTAGACTCTCAGACAGTGTCCCAGAGACAGAAGGTTGAAATGGACAGGCCCCCAGGCCCTAATCTGAACCTTAGCTCTGGTTTCCATGTGTCCGTCCTCAGAGGTCTGTTTTCGTAGACCAGCACACGGGGCTTTTCTGAGGCACCAAACCAAACCTCTCTCGCCTCCACATGGGGAGCTTACTTACTGGGGATGTATCAAACCCTTCAGGTAGGAGAGTTCCGCAGGGCCACTGAACAACCAGCACATTCCAAGGTTTCCATGGACCCAAACGCACATTATGACGCATCCTCAGGAGAGGCCATTTCAACTCAGCCCCCTGGTTAGCGTGCCCCAGAGGTAGCAGATCAAACATATCTTGTGGCTAATGGCCAATGGGAATGCGAGGCATGCTGTACAGGGATCCATCCTTCGAACCGTGCTCTCCAGTCCTTCCGTATGGTATGTCCTGGAGCCATGCAACAGGACTCGAATGTCCCACAGAAGGAAACCTGGTGGTTTGGGGCAACCTCCAAACTCAGCGTGGGAAAACTTCCTTGGCCTCATGAGGCCCCCGCTTCATGAAGGTGCCATCATGGACACATACTCCAGCCTCAGCCAACGTCTGATCCTCAGCCTGACTTCAGTTGCAGGAGATTTTGATTCAGCCTCTGCCTAGTGGGCCTGCTCTGCCCTTGGCTCCAATCCTCACTTTAGCTTGTGTTCCTAGACTTCCGTCCTCACACTCCTGGCCCACAATCCCTCCCTTCTGGGAATTCTGGGGCCACAATGAAGCACTCCGCCTGCCTCCCAGGAGAAAAACTTTGTCTATGGTGCTGCCCAGAAACCCCAAATGAGGATCAAACTGCTTGGCCCTCGGCAACACCCCAATTGCATAGGCTACCTTAAACACTGAGGCTCTGTCGCAAATAGCCTGAGCCCAGACCTTCCAACAGACACCGACACAGCTGGCTGCACACCCAGCACATTGGACCCGCCACTGCCTTAGGCCACCATCCATTCCCAACCTGGGTTTTCAGTCATCAGAACCTAGACCTTATCTCCAATCCCTGCACAGGGGGGAACCTGATGCACAAGTCAGAACCCCTCCTTCCCCATGGCAAGAAACCTTGCTGCTGGCAGTGAGTCAAACCTTCAGTGTAGGAGAAAACGGCATGGCCCATGAGGCCACGCCCATGTGTGAGGGCCGCCTTGGGCACAAACACACATTGTGACCCTCAGCGTGAGTACCTTATTCAAGTAACGCCTCTCAGTGATTGGACCAAGAGCCCGCATATGTGGCTTGCCATGCCCATAGGCACGCAGGACTAACTAGATGGTGTGTATTCCAGTTGAGGGAACCCACTGCTGTGCTCTAGAGTCCCTCTCCTGGGGGGTCCCCTGTGGCAGAAAACAGTACTCTTCCCTTCCCACAGAATGAACCCAAACACTTGGGAGCTTGGACAATCCCCCGAGAGGAAGGCTCTTCCTCGGCCCCTGAAGCAACCCCTACCCTGAACGGCCACTGTGAACGCAACACCCAGAGACAAAAGCCTGAGCGACTGCCTCCCACTTGCCCTCCTTTGATATCCAGAGGATCTCCCCTCTCGGACTGGAGATCAGGCCTGCCATTACCTTGGCCCCTACCTGAGCCAAGTTTGCTTTTTCAGACATCTGTCCCCACAGCCCTGGCAAACACAGCCTCTAGGCTGGGTCCTCTGGAGCCATACCACAGGACCATGCCTGCTCTCTCCTGGGAAACTCTGTCCATTCCTTTGGCCACACACCTCCAGAATATGAGAAGCCTCAAGGACCCCGAGGACATACCATTACCGGGAGCCTCCCTGCACACACAGGGGCCTTCGGACACAAGCTGAGCTGCTACCTCCATGAAGGCATGCACACAGATGTCAACAGAGATAGAAGGTTGAGCCGGACAGGCCCTTAGACCCTAATCTCAACTCTTGCTTTGTTTTCCAGGTCTCACTCCTCAGAGGCTTTGGTTCGAAGAACAGGATATGGGGCTTTCCTGAGGCACTGAACAGAACTTCTCTCGTCTCCACATGGGAAGCTTCCTTGTTGGAGCCGTGTCAAACACCTCAGGTTGGAGAATCCTGCAGAGTCCCTGAGCCACCTCCACATTCCAAGGTCTCCCAGGCCACCAAGCCACAGTAGGACTCATCTTCAGGAGAGTCCATTTCAACTCTCCCCTCTGGGTAGCTCACCCAGGAGCCCGCAGATTGAGCCTGCCTTGTCCTGACTAAAGAGTGGGAATATGAGGTGGCGTTCCCAGGCATCCATGCTTAGACACATGCTCTCGAGTCTTTCCATATGGGGCCTCCTGGAACCATCCAATAGCACTCGACTTTCGTGCAGAAGGAAACCTTGAGGTTTGGAGTAGTTCACAAATCCCATCGTAGGCAAACCTTCCTGGCCTCATGAGGCCCCCACACCATTCAGGAAGAGGCCATGCTGGACAAAAACTCTAGCCTGAGGCACGTCTCAGAGTTGAAATGACCTCAGTGCAGGAGATCTCGATTCAGCCTCTCAGAGTGGGCCTGCCGTGCCATCGGTCCCAAACCTCACGCTAGCTTCTGTTTCCAGACTTCCTTCCTCACACTCCTGGCAAACAAGCCCTCCGGACTAGGAACTCCAGAACCACAACCCAGCCCAGGGTCTGCCCAAGGCAAGAAAAACGTTTCCCTGTGGGGCTCTCTCCAGAAAACCCAGATGAGGATCAACCTGCTCGGGCCTCGACGGTACCCGAACTGGATAGGCTGCTCTGGGCACTCATGCTCTGTCTGACACAGCCTGAAGCCAGACGTCCAGACAGACAAGGAGACAGCTGGCCGCACACCCAGCACTTCGGACACGCCATGGTCTTATGCCGTCACCTCTTCCTAACCTTGGTTTTCAGATATCTGAACCTAGACATTATATCAATTCTCCACACAGCTGGGTATCGCAAGCACAACACAGAACTCCTCCTTCCCCGTGGCTGTAAAGCTTGCTCTTGGCATGGAGTCACACCTTCAGGGTGGGAGAAACCTTCCTGGTCCCTGATGCCACGCACAAACTTGAGTGCTGCTTGGGCACAAATTCACACTCTGACCCTCAGCATGAGCCCCATGTCAAAGAAAGGCCTGTCAGGGCCTGGGCCAAGAGCCCGCATATGGGGCTTGCCAAGCCCCTATGCACCCAATCCTCACCAGTGTTTGAGTTTTCCAGTCGCCCCGCCCGTACCTGGGGCTCTGCTCTGGAATCCCTTTCTTGGAGAGACACATGAGCCAGACAACACGACTCCACCCTTCCCACAAAATGACCCCAAACTCTTGGGAGCTGGGACAAATCCCCAGAGAGGGATACTCGTCCACAGTCCCTGAGGCCACCCCTCCAATCCACGACTATCTCGGACACAACATCCAGAGACAAAAGCCTGAAGGAACGCCTCCCACTCGCCCTTGTTTCAGAGGCCCAGGAGCTCCCTCTCGGGCTGTACATCCGGCCTGCCATACCCTAGGCGCCACTCATAAGCTGAGTTTGTGTTTTCAGACTTCTGTGCCCTCAGCCTGGACCCACACAACCGCCAGGCTAGGGCCTCTGGAGCCACAGCGAAAGATTGTGCCTGCCCTCTCCAAGGAAATTGTGCCCAATCCATTGACCACAACCCTACAGGTTAGGGAAAAGCTCCAAGGCCCCTGAGGCCATCAATAGTGTAGGCCACCCTGGACTAAGAGGGGCTCTCTGACACCAGCGGAGCAACTACCTCCACTTAGACTCTCAGACAGTGTCCCAGAGACAGAAGGTTGAAATGGACAGGCCCCCAGGCCCTAATCTGAACCTTAGCTCTGGTTTCCATGTGTCCGTCCTCAGAGGTCTGTTTTCGTAGACCAGCACACGGGGCTTTTCTGAGGCACCAAACCAAACCTCTCTCGCCTCCACATGGGGAGCTTACTTACTGGGGATGTATCAAACCCTTCAGGTAGGAGAGTTCCGCAGGGCCACTGAACAACCAGCACATTCCAAGGTTTCCATGGACCCAAACGCACATTATGACGCATCCTCAGGAGAGGCCATTTCAACTCAGCCCCCTGGTTAGCGTGCCCCAGAGGCAGCAGATCAAACATATCTTGTGGCTAATGGCCAATGGGAATGCGAGGCATGCTGTACAGGGATCCATCCTTCGAACCGTGCTCTCCAGTCCTTCCGTATGGTATGTCCTGGAGCCATGCAACAGGACTCGAATGTCCCACAGAAGGAAACCTGGTGGTTTGGGGCAACCTCCAAACTCAGCGTGGGAAAACTTCCTTGGCCTCATGAGGCCCCCGCTTCATGAAGGTGCCATCATGGACACATACTCCAGCCTCAGCCAACGTCTGATCCTCAGCCTGTCTTCAGTTGCAGGAGATTTTGATTCAGCCTCTGCCTAGTGGGCCTGCTCTGCCCTTGGCTCCAATCCTCACTTTAGCTTGTGTTCCTAGACTTCCGTCCTCACACTCCTGGCCCACAATCCCTCCCTTCTGGGAATTCTGGGGCCACAATGAAGCACTCCGCCTGCCTCCCAGGAGAAAAACTTTGTCTATGGTGCTGCCCAGAAACCCCAAATGAGGATCAAACTGCTTGGCCCTCGGCAACACCCCAATTGCATAGGCTACCTTAAACACTGATGCTCTGTCGCAAATAGCCTGAGCCCAGACCTTCCAACAGACACCGACACAGCTGGCTGCACACCCAGCACATTGGACCCGCCACTGCCTTAGGCCACCATCCATTCCCAACCTGGGTTTTCAGTCATCAGAACCTAGACCTTATCTCCAATCCCTGCACAGGGGGGAACCTGATGCACAAGTCAGAACCCCTCCTTCCCCATGGCAAGAAACCTTGCTGCTGGCAGTGAGTCAAACCTTCAGTGTAGGAGAAAACGGCATGGCCCATGAGGCCACGCCCATGTGTGAGGGCCGCCTTGGGCACAAACACACATTGTGACCCTCAGCGTGAGTACCTTATTCAAGTAACGCCTCTCAGTGATTGGACCAAGAGCCCGCATATGTGGCTTGCCATGCCCATAGGCACGCAGGACTAACTAGATGGTGTGTATTCCAGTTGAGGGAACCCACTGCTGTGCTCTAGAGTCCCTCTCCTGGGGGGTCCCCTGTGGCAGAAAACAGTACTCTTCCCTTCCCACAGAATGAACCCAAACACTTGGGAGCTTGGACAATCCCCCGAGAGGAAGGCTCTTCCTCGGCCCCTGAAGCAACCCCTACCCTGAACGGCCACTGTGAACGCAACACCCAGAGACAAAAGCCTGAGCGACTGCCTCCCACTTGCCCTCCTTTGATATCCAGAGGATCTCCCCTCTCGGACTGGAGATCAGGCCTGCCATTACCTTGGCCCCTACCTGAGCCAAGTTTGCTTTTTCAGACATCTGTCCCCACAGCCCTGGCAAACACAGCCTCTAGGCTGGGTCCTCTGGAGCCATACCACAGGACCATGCCTGCTCTCTCCTGGGAAACTCTGTCCATTCCTTTGGCCACACACCTCCAGAATATGAGAAACCTCAAGGCCCCCGAGGACATACCATTACCGGGAGCCTCCGTGCACATACAGGGGCCTTCGGACACAAGCTGAGCTGCTACCTCCATGAAGGCATGCACACCGATGTCAACAGAGATAGAAGGTTGAGCCCGACAGGCCCTTAGGCCCTAATCTCAACTCTTGCTTTGTTTTCCAGGTGTCACTCCTCAGAGGCTTTGGTTCGAAGAACAGGATATGGGGCTTTCCTGAGGCACTGAACAGAACTTCTCTCGTCTCCACATGGGAAGCTTCCTTGTTGGAGCCGTGTCAAACACCTCAGGTTGGAGAATCCTGCAGAGTCCCTGAGCCACCTCCACATTCCAAGGTCTCCCAGGCCACCAAGCCACAGTAGGACTCATCTTCAGGAGAGTCCATTTCAACTCTCCCCTCTGGGTAGCTCACCCAGGAGCCCGCAGATTGAGCCTGCCTTGTCCTGACTAAAGAGTGGGAATATGAGGTGGCGTTCCCAGGCATCCATGCTTAGACACCTGCTCTCGAGTCTTTCCGTATGGGGCCTCCTGGAACCATCCAATAGCACTCGACTTTCGTGCAGAAGGAAACCTTGAGGTTTGGAGTAGTTCACAAATCCCATCTTAGGCAAACCTTCCTGGCCTCATGAGGCCCCCACACCATTCAGGAAGAGGCCATGCTGGACAAAAACTCTAGCCTGAGGCACGTCTCAGAGTTGAAATGACCTCAGTGCAGGAGATCTCGATTCAGCCTCTCAGAGTGGGCCTGCCGTGCCATCGGTCCCAAACCTCACGCTAGCTTGTGTTTTCAGACTTCCTTCCTCACACTCCTGGCAAACAAGCCCTCCGGACTAGGAACTCCAGAACCACAACCCAGCCCAGGGTCTGCCCAAGCCAAGAAAAACGTTTCCCTGTGGGGCTCTCTCCAGAAAACCCAGATGAGGATCAACCTGCTCAGGCCTCGACGGTACCCGAACTGGATAGGCTGCTCTGGGCACTCATGCTCTGTCTGACACAGCCTGAAGCCAGACGTCCAGACAGACAAGGAGACAGCTGGCCGCACACCCAGCACTTCGGACACGCCATGGTCTTATGCCGTCACCTCTTCCTAACCTTGGTTTTCAGATATCTGAACCTAGACATTATATCAATTCTCCACACAGCTGGGTATCGCAAGCACAACACAGAACTCCTCCTTCCCCGTGGCTGTAAAGCTTGCTCTTGGCATGGAGTCACACCTTCAGGGTGGGAGAAACCTTCCTGGTCCCTGATGCCACGCACAAACTTGAGTGCTGCTTGGGCACAAATTCACACTCTGACCCTCAGCATGAGCCCCATGTCAAAGAAAGGCCTGTCAGGGCCTGGGCCAAGAGCCCGCATATGGGGCTTGCCAAGCCCCTATGCACCCAATCCTCACCAGTGTTTGAGTTTTCCAGTCGCCCCGCCCGTACCTGGGGCTCTGCTCTGGAATCCCTTTCTTGGAGAGACACGTGAGCCAGACAACACTTTTCCACCCTTCCCACAAAATGACCCCAAACTCTTGGGAGCTGGGACAAATCCCCAGAGAGGGATACTCGTCCACAGTCCCTTAGGCCACCCCTCCAATCCACGGCTATCTCGGACACAACATCCAGAGACAAAAGCCTGAAGGAACGCCTCCCACTCGCCCTTGTTTCAGAGGCCCAGGAGCTCCCTCTCGGGCTGTACATCCAGCCTGCCATACCCTAGGCGCCACTCATAAGCTGAGTTTGTGTTTTCAGACTTCTGTGCCCTCAGCCTGGACCCACACAACCGCCAGGCTAGGGCCTCTGGAGCCACAGCGAAAGATTGTGCCTGCCCTCTCCAAGGAAATTGTGCCCAATCCATTGACCACAACCCTACAGGTTAGGGAAAAGCTCCAAGGCCCCTGAGGCCATCAATAGTGTAGGCCACCCTGGACTAAGAGGGGCTCTCTGACACCAGCGGAGCAACTATCTCCACTTAGACTCTCAGACAGTGTCCCCAGAGACAGAAGGTTGAAATGGACAGGCCCCCAGGCCCTAATCTGAACCTTAGCTCTGGTTTCCATGTGTCCGTCCTCAGAGGTCTGTTTTCGTAGACCAGCACACGGGGCTTTTCTGAGGCACCAAACCAAACCTCTCTCGCCTCCACATGGGGAGCTTACTTACTGGGGATGTATCAAACCCTTCAGGTAGGAGAGTTCCGCAGGGCCACTGAACAACCAGCACATTCCAAGGTTTCCATGGACCCAAACGCACATTATGACCCATCCTCAGGAGAGGCCATTTCAACTCAGCCCCCTGGTTAGCGTGCCCCAGAGGCAGCAGATCAAACATATCTTGTGGCTAATGGCCAATGGGAATGCGAGGCATGCTGTACAGGGATCCATCCTTCGAACCGTGCTCTCCAGTCCTTCCGTATGGTATGTCCTGGAGCCATGCAACAGGACTCGAATGTCCCACAGAAGGAAACCTGGTGGTTTGGGGCAACCTCCAAACTCAGCGTGGAAAAACTTCCTTGGCCTCATGAGTCCCCCGCTTCATGAAGGTGCCATCATGGACACATACTCCAGCCTCAGCCAACGTCTGATCCTCAGCCTGACTTCAGATGCCGGAGATTTTGATTCAGCCTCTGCCTAGTGGGCCTGCTCTGGCCTTGGCTCCAATCCTCACTTTAGCTTGTGTTCCTAGACTTCCGTCCTCACACTCCTGGCCCGCAAACCCTCCCTACTGGGAATTCTGGGGCCACAATGAAGCACTCCGCCTGCCTCCCAGGAGAAAACCTTTGTCTATGGTGCTGCCCAGAAACCCCAAATGAGGATCAAACTGCTTGGCCCTCGGCAACACCCCAATTGCATAGGCTACCTTAAACACTGATGCTCTGTCGCAAATAGCCTGAGCCCAGACCTTCCAACAGACACCGACACAGCTGGCTGCACACCCAGCACATTGGACCCGCCACTGCCTTAGGCCACCATCCATTCCCAACCTGGGTTTTCAGTCATCAGAACCTAGACCTTATCTCCAATCCCTGCACAGGGGGGAACCTGATGCACAAGTCAGAACCCCTCCTTCCCCATGGCAAGAAACCTTGCTGCTGGCAGTGAGTCAAACCTTCAGTGTAGGAGAAAACGGCATGGCCCATGAGGCCACGCCCATGTGTGAGGGCCGCCTTGGGCACAAACACACATTGTGACCCTCAGCGTGAGTACCTTATTCAAGTAACGCCTCTCAGTGATTGGACCAAGAGCCCGCATATGTGGCTTGCCATGCCCATAGGCACGCAGGACTAACTAGATGGTGTGTATTCCAGTTGAGGGAACCCACTGCTGTGCTCTAGAGTCCCTCTCCTGGGGGGTCCCCTGTGGCAGAAAACAGTACTCTTCCCTTCCCACAGAATGAACCCAAACACTTGGGAGCTTGGACAATCCCCCGAGAGGAAGGCTC
The DNA here is from genome assembly GCF_964662115.1 of Mustela nivalis. Taxonomy (NCBI): domain Eukaryota; kingdom Metazoa; phylum Chordata; class Mammalia; order Carnivora; family Mustelidae; genus Mustela; species Mustela nivalis. Next base: position 119,241 of record NW_028135551.1, on the reverse strand, counting down.
TTCCTCGGCCCCTGAAGCAACCCCTACCCTGAACGGCCACTGTGAACGCAACACCCAGAGACAAAAGCCTGAGCGACTGCCTCCCACTTGCCCTCCTTTGATATCCAGAGGATCTCCCCTCTCGGACTGGAGATCAGGCCTGCCATTACCTTGGCCCCTACCTGAGCCAAGTTTGCTTTTTCAGACATCTGTCCCCACAGCCCTGGCAAACACAGCCTCTAGGCTGGGTCCTCTGGAGCCATACCACAGGACCATGCCTGCTCTCTCCTGGGAAACTCTGTCCATTCCTTTGGCCACACACCTCCAGAATATGAGAAGCCTCAAGGACCCCGAGGACATACCATTACCGGGAGCCTCCCTGCACACACAGGGGCCTTCGGACACAAGCTGAGCTGCTACCTCCATGAAGGCATGCACACAGATGTCAACAGAGATAGAAGGTTGAGCCGGACAGGCCCTTAGACCCTAATCTCAACTCTTGCTTTGTTTTCCAGGTCTCACTCCTCAGAGGCTTTGGTTCGAAGAACAGGATATGGGGCTTTCCTGAGGCACTGAACAGAACTTCTCTCGTCTCCACATGGGAAGCTTCCTTGTTGGAGCCGTGTCAAACACCTCAGGTTGGAGAATCCTGCAGAGTCCCTGAGCCACCTCCACATTCCAAGGTCTCCCAGGCCACCAAGCCACAGTAGGACTCATCTTCAGGAGAGTCCATTTCAACTCTCCCCTCTGGGTAGCTCACCCAGGAGCCCGCAGATTGAGCCTGCCTTGTCCTGACTAAAGAGTGGGAATATGAGGTGGCGTTCCCAGGCATCCATGCTTAGACACATGCTCTCGAGTCTTTCCATATGGGGCCTCCTGGAACCATCCAATAGCACTCGACTTTCGTGCAGAAGGAAACCTTGAGGTTTGGAGTAGTTCACAAATCCCATCGTAGGCAAACCTTCCTGGCCTCATGAGGCCCCCACACCATTCAGGAAGAGGCCATGCTGGACAAAAACTCTAGCCTGAGGCACGTCTCAGAGTTGAAATGACCTCAGTGCAGGAGATCTCGATTCAGCCTCTCAGAGTGGGCCTGCCGTGCCATCGGTCCCAAACCTCACGCTAGCTTGTGTTTCCAGACTTCCTTCCTCACACTCCTGGCAAACAAGCCCTCCGGACTAGGAACTCCAGAACCACAACCCAGCCCAGGGTCTGCCCAAGGCAAGAAAAACGTTTCCCTGTGGGGCTCTCTCCAGAAAACCCAGATGAGGATCAACCTGCTCGGGCCTCGACGGTACCCGAACTGGATAGGCTGCTCTGGGCACTCATGCTCTGTCTGACACAGCCTGAAGCCAGACGTCCAGACAGACAAGGAGACAGCTGGCCGCACACCCAGCACTTCGGACACGCCATGGTCTTATGCCGTCACCTCTTCCTAACCTTGGTTTTCAGATATCTGAACCTAGACATTATATCAATTCTCCACACAGCTGGGTATCGCAAGCACAACACAGAACTCCTCCTTCCCCGTGGCTGTAAAGCTTGCTCTTGGCATGGAGTCACACCTTCAGGGTGGGAGAAACCTTCCTGGTCCCTGATGCCACGCACAAACTTGAGTGCTGCTTGGGCACAAATTCACACTCTGACCCTCAGCATGAGCCCCATGTCAAAGAAAGGCCTGTCAGGGCCTGGGCCAAGAGCCCGCATATGGGGCTTGCCAAGCCCCTATGCACCCAATCCTCACCAGTGTTTGAGTTTTCCAGTCGCCCCGCCCGTACCTGGGGCTCTGCTCTGGAATCCCTTTCTTGGAGAGACACATGAGCCAGACAACACGACTCCACCCTTCCCACAAAATGACCCCAAACTCTTGGGAGCTGGGACAAATCCCCAGAGAGGGATACTCGTCCACAGTCCCTGAGGCCACCCCTCCAATCCACGACTATCTCGGACACAACATCCAGAGACAAAAGCCTGAAGGAACGCCTCCCACTCGCCCTTGTTTCAGAGGCCCAGGAGCTCCCTCTCGGGCTGTACATCCGGCCTGCCATACCCTAGGCGCCACTCATAAGCTGAGTTTGTGTTTTCAGACTTCTGTGCCCTCAGCCTGGACCCACACAACCGCCAGGCTAGGGCCTCTGGAGCCACAGCGAAAGATTGTGCCTGCCCTCTCCAAGGAAATTGTGCCCAATCCATTGACCACAACCCTACAGGTTAGGGAAAAGCTCCAAGGCCCCTGAGGCCATCAATAGTGTAGGCCACCCTGGACTAAGAGGGGCTCTCTGACACCAGCGGAGCAACTACCTCCACTTAGACTCTCAGACAGTGTCCCAGAGACAGAAGGTTGAAATGGACAGGCCCCCAGGCCCTAATCTGAACCTTAGCTCTGGTTTCCATGTGTCCGTCCTCAGAGGTCTGTTTTCGTAGACCAGCACACGGGGCTTTTCTGAGGCACCAAACCAAACCTCTCTCGCCTCCACATGGGGAGCTTACTTACTGGGGATGTATCAAACCCTTCAGGTAGGAGAGTTCCGCAGGGCCACTGAACAACCAGCACATTCCAAGGTTTCCATGGACCCAAACGCACATTATGACGCATCCTCAGGAGAGGCCATTTCAACTCAGCCCCCTGGTTAGCGTGCCCCAGAGGCAGCAGATCAAACATATCTTGTGGCTAATGGCCAATGGGAATGCGAGGCATGCTGTACAGGGATCCATCCTTCGAACCGTGCTCTCCAGTCCTTCCGTATGGTATGTCCTGGAGCCATGCAACAGGACTCGAATGTCCCACAGAAGGAAACCTGGTGGTTTGGGGCAACCTCCAAACTCAGCGTGGGAAAACTTCCTTGGCCTCATGAGGCCCCCGCTTCATGAAGGTGCCATCATGGACACATACTCCAGCCTCAGCCAACGTCTGATCCTCAGCCTGTCTTCAGTTGCAGGAGATTTTGATTCAGCCTCTGCCTAGTGGGCCTGCTCTGCCCTTGGCTCCAATCCTCACTTTAGCTTGTGTTCCTAGACTTCCGTCCTCACACTCCTGGCCCACAATCCCTCCCTTCTGGGAATTCTGGGGCCACAATGAAGCACTCCGCCTGCCTCCCAGGAGAAAAACTTTGTCTATGGTGCTGCCCAGAAACCCCAAATGAGGATCAAACTGCTTGGCCCTCGGCAACACCCCAATTGCATAGGCTACCTTAAACACTGATGCTCTGTCGCAAATAGCCTGAGCCCAGACCTTCCAACAGACACCGACACAGCTGGCTGCACACCCAGCACATTGGACCCGCCACTGCCTTAGGCCACCATCCATTCCCAACCTGGGTTTTCAGTCATCAGAACCTAGACCTTATCTCCAATCCCTGCACAGGGGGGAACCTGATGCACAAGTCAGAACCCCTCCTTCCCCATGGCAAGAAACCTTGCTGCTGGCAGTGAGTCAAACCTTCAGTGTAGGAGAAAACGGCATGGCCCATGAGGCCACGCCCATGTGTGAGGGCCGCCTTGGGCACAAACACACATTGTGACCCTCAGCGTGAGTACCTTATTCAAGTAACGCCTCTCAGTGATTGGACCAAGAGCCCGCATATGTGGCTTGCCATGCCCATAGGCACGCAGGACTAACTAGATGGTGTGTATTCCAGTTGAGGGAACCCACTGCTGTGCTCTAGAGTCCCTCTCCTGGGGGGTCCCCTGTGGCAGAAAACAGTACTCTTCCCTTCCCACAGAATGAACCCAAACACTTGGGAGCTTGGACAATCCCCCGAGAGGAAGGCTCTTCCTCGGCCCCTGAAGCAACCCCTACCCTGAACGGCCACTGTGAACGCAACACCCAGAGACAAAAGCCTGAGCGACTGCCTCCCACTTGCCCTCCTTTGATATCCAGAGGATCTCCCCTCTCGGACTGGAGATCAGGCCTGCCATTACCTTGGCCCCTACCTGAGCCAAGTTTGCTTTTTCAGACATCTGTCCCCACAGCCCTGGCAAACACAGCCTCTAGGCTGGGTCCTCTGGAGCCATACCACAGGACCATGCCTGCTCTCTCCTGGGAAACTCTGTCCATTCCTTTGGCCACACACCTCCAGAATATGAGAAACCTCAAGGCCCCCGAGGACATACCATTACCGGGAGCCTCCGTGCACATACAGGGGCCTTCGGACACAAGCTGAGCTGCTACCTCCATGAAGGCATGCACACCGATGTCAACAGAGATAGAAGGTTGAGCCCGACAGGCCCTTAGGCCCTAATCTCAACTCTTGCTTTGTTTTCCAGGTGTCACTCCTCAGAGGCTTTGGTTCGAAGAACAGGATATGGGGCTTTCCTGAGGCACTGAACAGAACTTCTCTCGTCTCCACATGGGAAGCTTCCTTGTTGGAGCCGTGTCAAACACCTCAGGTTGGAGAATCCTGCAGAGTCCCTGAGCCACCTCCACATTCCAAGGTCTCCCAGGCCACCAAGCCACAGTAGGACTCATCTTCAGGAGAGTCCATTTCAACTCTCCCCTCTGGGTAGCTCACCCAGGAGCCCGCAGATTGAGCCTGCCTTGTCCTGACTAAAGAGTGGGAATATGAGGTGGCGTTCCCAGGCATCCATGCTTAGACACCTGCTCTCGAGTCTTTCCGTATGGGGCCTCCTGGAACCATCCAATAGCACTCGACTTTCGTGCAGAAGGAAACCTTGAGGTTTGGAGTAGTTCACAAATCCCATCTTAGGCAAACCTTCCTGGCCTCATGAGGCCCCCACACCATTCAGGAAGAGGCCATGCTGGACAAAAACTCTAGCCTGAGGCACGTCTCAGAGTTGAAATGACCTCAGTGCAGGAGATCTCGATTCAGCCTCTCAGAGTGGGCCTGCCGTGCCATCGGTCCCAAACCTCACGCTAGCTTGTGTTTTCAGACTTCCTTCCTCACACTCCTGGCAAACAAGCCCTCCGGACTAGGAACTCCAGAACCACAACCCAGCCCAGGGTCTGCCCAAGGCAAGAAAAACGTTTCCCTGTGGGGCTCTCTCCAGAAAACCCAGATGAGGATCAACCTGCTCGGGCCTCGACGGTACCCGAACTGGATAGGCTGCTCTGGGCACTCATGCTCTGTCTGACACAGCCTGAAGCCAGACGTCCAGACAGACAAGGAGACAGCTGGCCGCACACCCAGCACTTCGGACACGCCATGGTCTTATGCCGTCACCTCTTCCTAACCTTGGTTTTCAGATATCTGAACCTAGACATTATATCAATTCTCCACACAGCTGGGTATCGCAAGCACAACACAGAACTCCTCCTTCCCCGTGGCTGTAAAGCTTGCTCTTGGCATGGAGTCACACCTTCAGGGTGGGAGAAACCTTCCTGGTCCCTGATGCCACGCCCAAACTTGAGTGCTGCTTGGGCACAAATTCACACTCTGACCCTCAGCATGAGCCCCATGTCAAAGAAAGGCCTGTCAGGGCCTGGGCCAAGAGCCCGCATATGGGGCTTGCCAAGCCCCTATGCACCCAATCCTCACCAGTGTTTGAGTTTTCCAGTCGCCCCGCCCGTACCTGGGGCTCTGCTCTGGAATCCCTTTCTTGGAGAGACACATGAGCCAGACAACACGACTCCACCCTTCCCACAAAATGACCCCAAACTCTTGGGAGCTGGGACAAATCCCCAGAGAGGGATACTCGTCCACAGTCCCTGAGGCCACCCCTCCAATCCACGACTATCTCGGACACAACATCCAGAGACAAAAGCCTGAAGGAACGCCTCCCACTCGCCCTTGTTTCAGAGGCCCAGGAGCTCCCTCTCGGGCTGTACATCCGGCCTGCCATACCCTAGGCGCCACTCATAAGCTGAGTTTGTGTTTTCAGACTTCTGTGCCCTCAGCCTGGACCCACACAACCGCCAGGCTAGGGCCTCTGGAGCCACAGCGAAAGATTGTGCCTGCCCTCTCCAAGGAAATTGTGCCCAATCCATTGACCACAACACTACAGGTTAGGGAAAAGCTCCAAGGCCCCTGAGGCCATCAATAGTGTAGGCCACCCTGGACTAAGAGGGGCTCTCTGACACCAGCGGAGCAACTACCTCCACTTAGACTCTCAGACAGTGTCCCAGAGACAGAAGGTTGAAATGGACAGGCCCCCAGGCCCTAATCTGAACCTTAGCTCTGGTTTCCATGTGTCCGTCCTCAGAGGTCTGTTTTCGTAGACCAGCACACGGGGCTTTTCTGAGGCACCAAACCAAACCTCTCTCGCCTCCACATGGGGAGCTTACTTACTGGGGATGTATCAAACCCTTCAGGTAGGAGAGTTCCGCAGGGCCACTGAACAACCAGCACATTCCAAGGTTTCCATGGACCCAAACGCACATTATGACGCATCCTCAGGAGAGGCCATTTCAACTCAGCCCCCTGGTTAGCGTGCCCCAGAGGCAGCAGATCAAACATATCTTGTGGCTAATGGCCAATGGGAATGCGAGGCATGCTGTACAGGGATCCATCCTTCGAACCGTGCTCTCCAGTCCTTCCGTATGGTATGTCCTGGAGCCATGCAACAGGACTCGAATGTCCCACAGAAGGAAACCTGGTGGTTTGGGGCAACCTCCAAACTCAGCGTGGGAAAACTTCCTTGGCCTCATGAGGCCCCCGCTTCATGAAGGTGCCATCATGGACACATACTCCAGCCTCAGCCAACGTCTGATCCTCAGCCTGTCTTCAGTTGCAGGAGATTTTGATTCAGCCTCTGCCTAGTGGGCCTGCTCTGCCCTTGGCTCCAATCCTCACTTTAGCTTGTGTTCCTAGACTTCCGTCCTCACACTCCTGGCCCACAATCCCTCCCTTCTGGGAATTCTGGGGCCACAATGAAGCACTCCGCCTGCCTCCCAGGAGAAAAACTTTGTCTATGGTGCTGCCCAGAAACCCCAAATGAGGATCAAACTGCTTGGCCCTCGGCAACACCCCAATTGCATAGGCTACCTTAAACACTGATGCTCTGTCGCAAATAGCCTGAGCCCAGACCTTCCAACAGACACCGACACAGCTGGCTGCACACCCAGCACATTGGACCCGCCACTGCCTTAGGCCACCATCCATTCCCAACCTGGGTTTTCAGTCATCAGAACCTAGACCTTATCTCCAATCCCTGCACAGGGGGGAACCTGATGCACAAGTCAGAACCCCTCCTTCCCCATGGCAAGAAACCTTGCTGCTGGCAGTGAGTCAAACCTTCAGTGTAGGAGAAAACGGCATGGCCCATGAGGCCACGCCCATGTGTGAGGGCCGCCTTGGGCACAAACACACATTGTGACCCTCAGCGTGAGTACCTTATTCAAGTAACGCCTCTCAGTGATTGGACCAAGAGCCCGCATATGTGGCTTGCCATGCCCATAGGCACGCAGGACTAACTAGATGGTGTGTATTCCAGTTGAGGGAACCCACTGCTGTGCTCTAGAGTCCCTCTCCTGGGGGGTCCCCTGTGGCAGAAAACAGTACTCTTCCCTTCCCACAGAATGAACCCAAACACTTGGGAGCTTGGACAATCCCCCGAGAGGAAGGCTCTTCCTCGGCCCCTGAAGCAACCCCTACCCTGAACGGCCACTGTGAACGCAACACCCAGAGACAAAAGCCTGAGCGACTGCCTCCCACTTGCCCTCCTTTGATATCCAGAGGATCTCCCCTCTCGGACTGGAGATCAGGCCTGCCATTACCTTGGCCCCTACCTGAGCCAAGTTTGCTTTTTCAGACATCTGTCCCCACAGCCCTGGCAAACACAGCCTCTAGGCTGGGTCCTCTGGAGCCATACCACAGGACCATGCCTGCTCTCTCCTGGGAAACTCTGTCCATTCCTTTGGCCACACACCTCCAGAATATGAGAAACCTCAAGGCCCCCGAGGACATACCATTACCGGGAGCCTCCCTGCACACACAGGGGCCTTCGGACACAAGCTGAGCTGCTACCTCCATGAAGGCATGCACACCGATGTCAACAGAGATAGAAGGTTGAGCCCGACAGGCCCTTAGGCCCTAATCTCAACTCTTGCTTTGTTTTCCAGGTGTCACTCCTCAGAGGCTTTGGTTCGAAGAACAGGATATGGGGCTTTCCTGAGGCACTGAACAGAACTTCTCTCGTCTCCACATGGGAAGCTTCCTTGTTGGAGCCGTGTCAAACACCTCAGGTTGGAGAATCCTGCAGAGTCCCTGAGCCACCTCCACATTCCAAGGTCTCCCAGGCCACCAAGCCACAGTAGGACTCATCTTCAGGAGAGTCCATTTCAACTCTCCCCTCTGGGTAGCTCACCCAGGAGCCCGCAGATTGAGCCTGCCTTGTCCTGACTAAAGAGTGGGAATATGAGGTGGCGTTCCCAGGCATCCATGCTTAGACACCTGCTCTCGAGTCTTTCCGTATGGGGCCTCCTGGAACCATCCAATAGCACTCGACTTTCGTGCAGAAGGAAACCTTGAGGTTTGGAGTAGTTCACAAATCCCATCTTAGGCAAACCTTCCTGGCCTCATGAGGCCCCCACACCATTCAGGAAGAGGCCATGCTGGACAAAAACTCTAGCCTGAGGCACGTCTCAGAGTTGAAATGACCTCAGTGCAGGAGATCTCGATTCAGCCTCTCAGAGTGGGCCTGCCGTGCCATCGGTCCCAAACCTCACGCTAGCTTGTGTTTTCAGACTTCCTTCCTCACACTCCTGGCAAACAAGCCCTCCGGACTAGGAACTCCAGAACCACAACCCAGCCCAGGGTCTGCCCAAGGCAAGAAAAACGTTTCCCTGTGGGGCTCTCTCCAGAAAACCCAGATGAGGATCAACCTGCTCAGGCCTCGACGGTACCCGAACTGGATAGGCTGCTCTGGGCACTCATGCTCTGTCTGACACAGCCTGAAGCCAGACGTCCAGACAGACAAGGAGACAGCTGGCCGCACACCCAGCACTTCGGACACGCCATGGTCTTATGCCGTCACCTCTTCCTAACCTTGGTTTTCAGATATCTGAACCTAGACATTATATCAATTCTCCACACAGCTGGGTATCGCAAGCACAACACAGAACTCCTCCTTCCCCGTGGCTGTAAAGCTTGCTCTTGGCATGGAGTCACACCTTCAGGGTGGGAGAAACCTTCCTGGTCCCTGATGCCACGCACAAACTTGAGTGCTGCTTGGGCACAAATTCACACTCTGACCCTCAGCATGAGCCCCATGTCAAAGAAAGGCCTGTCAGGGCCTGGGCCAAGAGCCCGCATATGGGGCTTGCCAAGCCCCTATGCACCCAATCCTCACCAGTGTTTGAGTTTTCCAGTCGCCCCGCCCGTACCTGGGGCTCTGCTCTGGAATCCCTTTCTTGGAGAGACACGTGAGCCAGACAACACTTTTCCACCCTTCCCACAAAATGACCCCAAACTCTTGGGAGCTGGGACAAATCCCCAGAGAGGGATACTCGTCCACAGTCCCTTAGGCCACCCCTCCAATCCACGGCTATCTCGGACACAACATCCAGAGACAAAAGCCTGAAGGAACGCCTCCCACTCGCCCTTGTTTCAGAGGCCCAGGAGCTCCCTCTCGGGCTGTACATCCAGCCTGCCATACCCTAGGCGCCACTCATAAGCTGAGTTTGTGTTTTCAGACTTCTGTGCCCTCAGCCTGGACCCACACAACCGCCAGGCTTGGGCCTCTGGAGCCACAGCGAAAGATTGTGCCTGCCCTCTCCAAGGAAATTGTGCCCAATCCATTGACCACAACCCTACAGGTTAGGGAAAAGCTCCAAGGCCCCTGAGGCCATCAATAGTGTAGGCCACCCTGGACTAAGAGGGGCTCTCTGACACCAGCGGAGCAACTATCTCCACTTAGACTCTCAGACAGTGTCCCCAGAGACAGAAGGTTGAAATGGACAGGCCCCCAGGCCCTAATCTGAACCTTAGCTCTGGTTTCCATGTGTCCGTCCTCAGAGGTCTGTTTTCGTAGACCAGCACACGGGGCTTTTCTGAGGCACCAAACCAAACCTCTCTCGCCTCCACATGGGGAGCTTACTTACTGGGGATGTATCAAACCCTTCAGGTAGGAGAGTTCCGCAGGGCCACTGAACAACCAGCACATTCCAAGGTTTCCATGGACCCAAACACACATTATGACCCATCCTCAGGAGAGGCCATTTCAACTCAGCCCCCTGGTTAGCGTGCCCCAGAGGCAGCAGATCAAACATATCTTGTGGCTAATGGCCAATGGGAATGCGAGGCATGCTGTACAGGGATCCATCCTTCGAACCGTGCTCTCCAGTCCTTCCGTATGGTATGTCCTGGAGCCATGCAACAGGACTCGAATGTCCCACAGAAGGAAACCTGGTGGTTTGGGGCAACCTCCAAACTCAGCGTGGAAAAACTTCCTTGGCCTCATGAGTCCCCCGCTTCATGAAGGTGCCATCATGGACACATACTCCAGCCTCAGCCAACGTCTGATCCTCAGCCTGACTTCAGATGCCGGAGATTTTGATTCAGCCTCTGCCTAGTGGGCCTGCTCTGGCCTTGGCTCCAATCCTCACTTTAGCTTGTGTTCCTAGACTTCCGTCCTCACACTCCTGGCCCGCAAACCCTCCCTACTGGGAATTCTGGGGCCACAATGAAGCACTCCGCCTGCCTCCCAGGAGAAAACCTTTGTCTATGGTGCTGCCCAGAAACCCCAAATGAGGATCAAACTGCTTGGCCCTCGGCAACACCCCAATTGCATAGGCTACCTTAAACACTGATGCTCTGTCGCAAATAGCCTGAGCCCAGACCTTCCAACAGACACCGACACAGCTGGCTGCACACCCAGCACATTGGACCCGCCACTGCCTTAGGCCACCATCCATTCCCAACCTGGGTTTTCAGTCATCAGAACCTAGACCTTATCTCCAATCCCTGCACAGGGGGGAACCTGATGCACAAGTCAGAACCCCTCCTTCCCCATGGCAAGAAACCTTGCTGCTGGCAGTGAGTCAAACCTTCAGTGTAGGAGAAAACGGCATGGCCCATGAGGCCACGCCCATGTGTGAGGGCCGCCTTGGGCACAAACACACATTGTGACCCTCAGCGTGAGTACCTTATTCAAGTAACGCCTCTCAGTGATTGGACCAAGAGCCCGCATATGTGGCTTGCCATGCCCATAGGCACGCAGGACTAACTAGATGGTGTGTATTCCAGTTGAGGGAACCCACTGCTGTGCTCTAGAGTCCCTCTCCTGGGGGGTCCCCTGTGGCAGAAAACAGTACTCTTCCCTTCCCACAGAATGAACCCAAACACTTGGGAGCTTGGACAATCCCCCGAGAGGAAGGCTCTTGCTCGGCCCCTGAAGCAACCCCTACCCTGAACGGCCACTGTGAACGCAACACCCAGAGACAAAAGCCTGAGCGACTGCCTCCCACTTGCCCTCCTTTGATATCCAGAGGATCTCCCCTGTCGGACTGGAGATCAGGCCTGCCATTACCTTGGCCCCTACCTGAGCCAAGTTTGCTTTTTCAGACATCTGTCCCCACAGCCCTGGCAAACACAGCCTCTAGGCTGGCTCCTCTGGAGCCATACCACAGGACCATGCCTGCTCTCTCCTGGGAAACTCTGTCCATTCCTTTGGCCACACACCTCCAGAATATGAGAAACCTCAAGGCCCCCGAGGACATACCATTACCGGGAGCCTCCCTGCACACACAGGGGCCTTCGGACACAAGCGGAGCTGCTACCTCCATGAAGGCATGCACACCGATGTCAACAGAGATAGAAGGTTGAGCCCGACAGGCCCTTAGGCCCTAATCTCAACTCTTGCTTTGTTTTCCAGGTGTCACTCCTCAGAGGCTTTGGTTCGAAGAACAGGATATGGGGCTTTCCTGAGGCACTGAACAGAACTTCTCTCGTCTCCACATGGGAAGCTTCCTGGTTGGAGCCGTGTCAAACACCTCAGGTTGGAGAATCCTGCAGAGTCCCTGAGCCACCTCCACATTCCAAGGTCTCCCAGGCCACCAAGCCACAGTAGGACTCATCTTCAGGAGAGTCCATTTCAACTCTCCCCTCTGGGTAGCTCACCCAGGAGCCCGCAGATTGAGCCTGCCTTGTCCTGACTAAAGAGTGGGAATATGAGGTGGCGTTCCCAGGCATCCATGCTTAGACACCTGCTCTCGAGTCTTTCCGTATGGGGCCTCCTGGAACCATCCAATAGCACTCGACTTTCGTGCAGAAGGAAACCTTGAGGTTTGGAGTAGTTCACAAATCCCATCGTAGGCAAACCTTCCTGGCCTCATGAGGCCCCCACACCATTCAGGAAGAGGCCATGCTGGACAAAAACTCTAGCCTGAGGCACGTCTCAGAGTTGAAATGACCTCAGTGCAGGAGATCTCGATTCAGCCTCTCAGAGTGGGCCTGCCGTGCCATCGGTCCCAAACCTCACGCTAGCTTGTGTTTTCAGACTTCCTTCCTCACACTCCTGGCAAACAAGCCCTCCGGACTAGGAACTCCAGAACCACAACCCAGCCCAGGGTCTGCCCAAGGCAAGAAAAACGTTTCCCTGTGGGGCTCTCTCCAGAAAACCCAGATGAGGATCAACCTGCTCGGGCCTCGACGGTACCCGAACTGGATAGGCTGCTCTGGGCACTCATGCTCTGTCTGACACAGCCTGAAGCCAGACGTCCAGACAGACAAGGAGACAGCTGGCCGCACACCCAGCACTTCGGACACGCCATGGTCTTATGCCGTCACCTCTTCCTAACCTTGGTTTTCAGATATCTGAACCTAGACATTATATCAATTCTCCACACAGCTGGGTATCGCAAGCACAACACAGAACTCCTCCTTCCCCGTGGCTGTAAAGCTTGCTCTTGGCATGGAGTCACACCTTCAGGGTGGGAGAAACCTTCCTGGTCCCTGATGCCACGCCCAAACTTGAGTGCTGCTTGGGCACAAATTCACACTCTGACCCTCAGCATGAGCCCCATGTCAAAGAAAGGCCTGTCAGGGCCTGGGCCAAGAGCCCGCATATGGGGCTTGCCAAGCCCCTATGCACCCAATCCTCACCAGTGTTTGAGTTTTCCAGTCGCCCCGCCCGTACCTGGGGCTCTGCTCTGGAATCCCTTTCTTTTTGAGACACATGAGCCAGACAACACTTTTCCACCCTTCCCACAAAATGACCCCAAACTCTTGGGAGCTGGGACAAATCCCCAGAGAGGGATACTCGTCCACAGTCCCTGAGGCCACCCCTCCAATCCACGGCTATCTCGGACACAACATCCAGAGACAAAAGCCTGAAGGAAGGCCTCCCACTCGCCCTTGTTTCAGAGGCCCAGGAGCTCCCTCTCGGGCTGTACATCCAGCCTGCCATACCCTAGGCGCCACTCATAAGCTGAGTTTGTGTTTTCAGACTTCTGTGCCCTCAGCCTGGACCCACACAACCGCCAGGCTAGGGCCTCTGGAGCCACAGCGAAAGATTGTGCCTGCCCTCTCCAAGGAAATTGTGCCCAATCCATTGACCACAACCCTACAGGTTAGGGAAAAGCTCCAAGGCCCCTGAGGCCATCAATAGTGTAGGCCACCCTGGACTAAGAGGGGCTCTCTGACACCAGCGGAGCAACTATCTCCACTTAGACTCTCAGACAGTGTCCCCAGAGACAGAAGGTTGAAATGGACAGGCCCCCAGGCCCTAATCTGAACCTTAGCTCTGGTTTCCATGTGTCCGTCCTCAGAGGTCTGTTTTCGTAGACCAGCACACGGGGCTTTTCTGAGGCACCAAACCAAACCTCTCTCGCCTCCACATGGGGAGCTTACTTACTGGGGATGTATCAAACCCTTCAGGTAGGAGAGTTCCGCAGGGCCACTGAACAACCAGCACATTCCAAGGTTTCCATGGACCCAAACGCACATTATGACGCATCCTCAGGAGAGGCCATTTCAACTCAGCCCCCTGGTTAGCGTGCCCCAGAGGCAGCAGATCAAACATATCTTGTGGCTAATGGCCAATGGGAATGCGAGGCATGCTGTACAGGGATCCATCCTTCGAACCGTGCTCTCCAGTCCTTCCGTATGGTATGTCCTGGAGCCATGCAACAGGACTCGAATGTCCCACAGAAGGAAACCTGGTGGTTTGGGGCAAGCTCCAAACTCAGCGTGGGAAAACTTCCTTGGCCTCATGAGGCCCCCGCTTCATGAAGGTGCCATCATGGACACATACTCCAGCCTCAGCCAACGTCTGATCCTCAGCCTGACTTCAGATGCAGGAGATTTTGATTCAGCCTCTGCCTAGTGGGCCTGCTCTGGCCTTGGCTCCAATCCTCACTTTAGCTTGTGTTCCTAGACTTCCGTCCTCACACTCCTGGCCCGCAAACCCTCCCTACTGGGAATTCTGGGGCCACAATGAAGCACTCCGCCTGCCTCCCAGGAGAAAACCTTTGTCTATGGTGCTGCCCAGAAACCCCAAATGAGGATCAAACTGCTTGGCCCTCGGCAACACCCCAATTGCATAGGCTACCTTAAACACTGATGCTCTGTCGCAAATAGCCTGAGCCCAGACCTTCCAACAGACACCGACACAGCTGGCTGCACACCCAGCACATTGGACCCGCCACTGCCTTAGGCCACCATCCATTCCCAACCTGGGTTTTCAGTCATCAGAACCTAGACCTTATCTCCAATCCCTGCACAGGGGGGAACCTGATGCACAAGTCAGAACCCCTCCTTCCCCATGGCAAGAAACCTTGCTGCTGGCAGTGAGTCAAACCTTCAGTGTAGGAGAAAACGGCATGGCCCATGAGGCCACGCCCATGTGTGAGGGCCGCCTTGGGCACAAACACACATTGTGACCCTCAGCGTGAGTACCTTATTCAAGTAACGCCTCTCAGTGATTGGACCAAGAGCCCGCATATGTGGCTTGCCATGCCCATAGGCACGCAGGACTAACTAGATGGTGTGTATTCCAGTTGAGGGAACCCACTGCTGTGCTCTAGAGTCCCTCTCCTGGGGGGTCCCCTGTGGCAGAAAACAGTACTCTTCCCTTCCCACAGAATGAACCCAAACACTTGGGAGCTTGGACAATCCCCCGAGAGGAAGGCTCTTCCTCGGCCCCTGAAGCAACCCCTACCCTGAACGGCCACTGTGAACGCAACACCCAGAGACAAAAGCCTGAGCGACTGCCTCCCACTTGCCCTCCTTTGATATCCAGAGGATCTCCCCTCTCGGACTGGAGATCAGGCCTGCCATTACCTTGGCCCCTACCTGAGCCAAGTTTGCTTTTTCAGACATCTGTCCCCACAGCCCTGGCAAACACAGCCTCTAGGCTGGCTCCTCTGGAGCCATACCACAGGACCATGCCTGCTCTCTCCTGGGAAACTCTGTCCATTCCTTTGGCCACACACCTCCAGAATATGAGAAACCTCAAGGCCCCCGAGGACATACCATTACCGGGAGCCTCCCTGCACACACAGGGGCCTTCGGACACAAGCGGAGCTGCTACGTCCATGAAGGCATGCACACCGATGTCAACAGAGATAGAAGGTTGAGCCCGACAGGCCCTTAGGTCCTAATCTCAACTCTTGCTTTGTTTTCCAGGTGTCACTCCTCAGAGGCTTTGGTTCGAAGAACAGGATATGGGGCTTTCCTGAGGCACTGAACAGAACTTCTCTCGTCTCCACATGGGAAGCTTCCTTGTTGGAGCCGTGTCAAACACCTCAGGTTGGAGAATCCTGCAGAGTCCCTGAGCCACCTCCACATTCCAAGGTCTCCCAGGCCACCAAGCCACAGTAGGACTCATCTTCAGGAGAGTCCATTTCAACTCTCCCCTCTGGGTAGCTCACCCAGGAGCCCGCAGATTGAGCCTGCCTTGTCCTGACTAAAGAGTGGGAATATGAGGTGGCGTTCCCAGGCATCCATGCTTAGACACCTGCTCTCGAGTCTTTCCGTATGGGGCCTCCTGGAACCATCCAATAGCACTCAACTTTCGTGCAGAAGGAAACCTTGAGGTTTGGAGTAGTTCACAAATCCCATCGTAGGCAAACCTTCCTGGCCTCATGAGGCCCCCACACCATTCAGGAAGAGGCCATGCTGGACAAAAACTCTAGCCTGAGGCACGTCTCAGAGTTGAAATGACCTCAGTGCAGGAGATCTCGATTCAGCCTCTCAGAGTGGGCCTGCCGTGCCATCGGTCCCAAACCTCACGCTAGCTTGTGTTTTCAGACTTCCTTCCTCACACTCCTGGCAAACAAGCCCTCCGGACTAGGAACTCCAGAACCACAACCCAGCCCAGGGTCTGCCCAAGCCAAGAAAAACGTTTCCCTGTGGGGCTCTCTCCAGAAAACCCAGATGAGGATCAACCTGCTCGGGCCTCGACGGTACCCGAACTGGATAGGCTGCTCTGGGCACTCATGCTCTGTCTGACACAGCCTGAAGCCAGACGTCCAGACAGACAAGGAGACAGCTGGCCGCACACCCAGCACTTCGGACACGCCATGGTCTTATGCCGTCACCTCTTCCTAACCTTGGTTTTCAGATATCTGAACCTAGACATTATATCAATTCTCCACACAGCTGGGTATCGCAAGCACAACACAGAACTCCTCCTTCCCCGTGGCTGTAAAGCTTGCTCTTGGCATGGAGTCACACCTTCAGGGTGGGAGAAACCTTCCTGGTCCCTGATGCCACGCCCAAACTTGAGTGCTGCTTGGGCACAAATTCACACTCTGACCCTCAGCATGAGCCCCATGTCAAAGAAAGGCCTGTCAGGGCCTGGGCCAAGAGCCCGCATATGGGGCTTGCCAAGCCCCTATGCACCCAATCCTCACCAGTGTTTGAGTTTTCCAGTCGCCCCGCCCGTACCTGGGGCTCTGCTCTGGAATCCCTTTCTTGGAGAGACACGTGAGCCAGACAACACTTTTCCACCCTTCCCACAAAATGACCCCAAACTCTTGGGAGCTGGGACAAATCCCCAGAGAGGGATACTCGTCCACAGTCCCTGAGGCCACCCCTCCAATCCACGGCTATCTCGGACACAACATCCAGAGACAAAAGCCTGAAGGAACGCCTCCCACTCGCCCTTGTTTCAGAGGCCCAGGAGCTCCCTCTCGGGCTGTACATCCGGCCTGCCATACCCTAGGCGCCACTCATAAGCTGAGTTTGTGTTTTCAGACTTCTGTGCCCTCAGCCTGGACCCACACAACCGCCAGGCTAGGGCCTCTGGAGCCACAGCGAAAGATTGTGCCTGCCCTCTCCAAGGAAATTGTGCCCAATCCATTGACCACAACCCTACAGGTTAGGGAAAAGCTCCAAGGCCCCTGAGGCCATCAATAGTGTAGGCCACCCTGGACTAAGAGGGGCTCTCTGACACCAGCGGAGCAACTATCTCCACTTAGACTCTCAGACAGTGTCCCCAGAGACAGAAGGTTGAAATGGACAGGCCCCCAGGCCCTAATCTGAACCTTAGCTCTGGTTTCCATGTGTCCGTCCTCAGAGGTCTGTTTTCGTAGACCAGCACACGGGGCTTTTCTGAGGCACCAAACCAAACCTCTCTCGCCTCCACATGGGGAGCTTACTTACTGGGGATGTATCAAACCCTTCAGGTAGGAGAGTTCCGCAGGGCCACTGAACAACCAGCACATTCCAAGGTTTCCATGGACCCAAACGCACATTATGACGCATCCTCAGGAGAGGCCATTTCAACTCAGCCCCCTGGTTAGCGTGCCCCAGAGGCAGCAGATCAAACATATCTTGTGGCTAATGGCCAATGGGAATGTGAGGCATGCTGTACAAGGATCCATCCTTCGAACCGTGCTCTCCAGTCCTTCCGTATGGTATGTCCTGGAGCCATGCAACAGGACTCGAATGTCCCACAGAAGGAAACCTGGTGGTTTGGGGCAACCTCCAAACTCAGCGTGGAAAAACTTCCTTGGCCTCATGAGGCCCCCGCTTCATGAAGGTGCCATCATGGACACATACTCCAGCCTCAGCCAACGTCTGATCCTCAGCCTGACATCAGATGCAGGAGATTTTGATTCAGCCTCTGCCTAGTGGGCCTGCTCTGCCCTTGGCTCCAATCCTCACTTTAGCTTGTGTTCCTAGACTTCCGTCCTCACACTCCTGGCCCACAAACCCTCCCTTCTGGGAATTCTGGGGCCACAATGAAGCACTCCGCCTGCCTCCCAGGAGAAAACCTTTGTCTATGGTGCTGCCCAGAAACCCCAAATGAGGATCAAACTGCTTGGCCCTCGGCAACACCCCAATTGCATAGGCTACCTTAAACACTGATGCTCTGTCGCAAATAGCCTGAGCCCAGACCTTCCAACAGACACCGACACAGCTGGCTGCACACCCAGCACATTGGACCCGCCACTGCCTTAGGCCACCATCCATTCCCAACCTGGGTTTTCAGTCATCAGAACCTAGACCTTATCTCCAATCCCTGCACAGGGGGGAACCTGATGCACAAGTCAGAACCCCTCCTTCCCCATGGCAAGAAACCTTGCTGCTGGCAGTGAGTCAAACCTTCAGTGTAGGAGAAAACGGCATGGCCCATGAGGCCACGCCCATGTGTGAGGGCCGCCTTGGGCACAAACACACATTGTGACCCTCAGCGTGAGTACCTTATTCAAGTAACGCCTCTCAGTGATTGGACCAAGAGCCCGCATATGTGGCTTGCCATGCCCATAGGCACGCAGGACTAACTAGATGGTGTGTATTCCAGTTGAGGGAACCCACTGCTGTGCTCTAGAGTCCCTCTCCTGGGGGGTCCCCTGTGGCAGAAAACAGTACTCTTCCCTTCCCACAGAATGAACCCAAACACTTGGGAGCTTGGACAATCCCCCGAGAGGAAGGCTCTTCCTCGGCCCCTGAAGCAACCCCTACCCTGAACGGCCACTGTGAACGCAACACCCAGAGACAAAAGCCTGAGCGACTGCCTCCCACTTGCCCTCCTTTGATATCCAGAGGATCTCCCCTGTCGGACTGGAGATCAGGCCTGCCATTACCTTGGCCCCTACCTGAGCCAAGTTTGCTTTTTCAGACATCTGTCCCCACAGCCCTGGCAAACACAGCCTCTAGGCTGGGTCCTCTGGAGCCATACCACAGGACCATGCCTGCTCTCTCCTGGGAAACTCTGTCCATTCCTTTGGCCACACACCTCCAGAATATGAGAAACCTCAAGGCCCCCGAGGACATACCATTACCGGGAGCCTCCGTGCACATACAGGGGCCTTCGGACACAAGCTGAGCTGCTACCTCCATGAAGGCATGCACACCGATGTCAACAGAGATAGAAGGTTGAGCCCGACAGGCCCTTAGGCCCTAATCTCAACTCTTGCTTTGTTTTCCAGGTGTCACTCCTCAGAGGCTTTGGTTCGAAGAACAGGATATGGGGCTTTCCTGAGGCACTGAACAGAACTTCTCTCGTCTCCACATGGGAAGCTTCCTTGTTGGAGCCGTGTCAAACACCTCAGGTTGGAGAATCCTGCAGAGTCCCTGAGCCACCTCCACATTCCAAGGTCTCCCAGGCCACCAAGCCACAGTAGGACTCATCTTCAGGAGAGTCCATTTCAACTCTCCCCTCTGGGTAGCTCACCCAGGAGCCCGCAGATTGAGCCTGCCTTGTCCTGACTAAAGAGTGGGAATATGAGGTGGCGTTCCCAGGCATCCATGCTTAGACACCTGCTCTCGAGTCTTTCCGTATGGGGCCTCCTGGAACCATCCAATAGCACTCGACTTTCGTGCAGAAGGAAACCTTGAGGTTTGGAGTAGTTCACAAATCCCATCTTAGGCAAACCTTCCTGGCCTCATGAGGCCCCCACACCATTCAGGAAGAGGCCATGCTGGACAAAAACTCTAGCCTGAGGCACGTCTCAGAGTTGAAATGACCTCAGTGCAGGAGATCTCGATTCAGCCTCTCAGAGTGGGCCTGCCGTGCCATCGGTCCCAAACCTCACGCTAGCTTGTGTTTTCAGACTTCCTTCCTCACACTCCTGGCAAACAAGCCCTCCGGACTAGGAACTCCAGAACCACAACCCAGCCCAGGGTCTGCCCAAGCCAAGAAAAACGTTTCCCTGTGGGGCTCTCTCCAGAAAACCCAGATGAGGATCAACCTGCTCAGGCCTCGACGGTACCCGAACTGGATAGGCTGCTCTGGGCACTCATGCTCTGTCTGACACAGCCTGAAGCCAGACGTCCAGACAGACAAGGAGACAGCTGGCCGCACACCCAGCACTTCGGACACGCCATGGTCTTATGCCGTCACCTCTTCCTAACCTTGGTTTTCAGATATCTGAACCTAGACATTATATCAATTCTCCACACAGCTGGGTATCGCAAGCACAACACAGAACTCCTCCTTCCCCGTGGCTGTAAAGCTTGCTCTTGGCATGGAGTCACACCTTCAGGGTGGGAGAAACCTTCCTGGTCCCTGATGCCACGCACAAACTTGAGTGCTGCTTGGGCACAAATTCACACTCTGACCCTCAGCATGAGCCCCATGTCAAAGAAAGGCCTGTCAGGGCCTGGGCCAAGAGCCCGCATATGGGGCTTGCCAAGCCCCTATGCACCCAATCCTCACCAGTGTTTGAGTTTTCCAGTCGCCCCGCCCGTACCTGGGGCTCTGCTCTGGAATCCCTTTCTTGGAGAGACACGTGAGCCAGACAACACTTTTCCACCCTTCCCACAAAATGACCCCAAACTCTTGGGAGCTGGGACAAATCCCCAGAGAGGGATACTCGTCCACAGTCCCTTAGGCCACCCCTCCAATCCACGGCTATCTCGGACACAACATCCAGAGACAAAAGCCTGAAGGAACGCCTCCCACTCGCCCTTGTTTCAGAGGCCCAGGAGCTACCTCTCGGGCTGTACATCCAGCCTGCCATACCCTAGGCGCCACTCATAAGCTGAGTTTGTGTTTTCAGACTTCTGTGCCCTCAGCCTGGACCCACACAACCGCCAGGCTAGGGCCTCTGGAGCCACAGCGAAAGATTGTGCCTGCCCTCTCCAAGGAAATTGTGCCCAATCCATTGACCACAACCCTACAGGTTAGGGAAAAGCTCCAAGGCCCCTGAGGCCATCAATAGTGTAGGCCACCCTGGACTAAGAGGGGCTCTCTGACACCAGCGGAGCAACTATCTCCACTTAGACTCTCAGACAGTGTCCCCAGAGACAGAAGGTTGAAATGGACAGGCCCCCAGGCCCTAATCTGAACCTTAGCTCTGGTTTCCATGTGTCCGTCCTCAGAGGTCTGTTTTCGTAGACCAGCACACGGGGCTTTTCTGAGGCACCAAACCAAACCTCTCTCGCCTCCACATGGGGAGCTTACTTACTGGGGATGTATCAAACCCTTCAGGTAGGAGAGTTCCGCAGGGCCACTGAACAACCAGCACATTCCAAGGTTTCCATGGACCCAAACGCACATTATGACCCATCCTCAGGAGAGGCCATTTCAACTCAGCCCCCTGGTTAGCGTGCCCCAGAGGCAGCAGATCAAACATATCTTGTGGCTAATGGCCAATGGGAATGCGAGGCATGCTGTACAGGGATCCATCCTTCGAACCGTGCTCTCCAGTCCTTCCGTATGGTATGTCCTGGAGCCATGCAACAGGACTCGAATGTCCCACAGAAGGAAACCTGGTGGTTTGGGGCAACCTCCAAACTCAGCGTGGAAAAACTTCCTTGGCCTCATGAGTCCCCCGCTTCATGAAGGTGCCATCATGGACACATACTCCAGCCTCAGCCAACGTCTGATCCTCAGCCTGACTTCAGATGCCGGAGATTTTGATTCAGCCTCTGCCTAGTGGGCCTGCTCTGGCCTTGGCTCCAATCCTCACTTTAGCTTGTGTTCCTAGACTTCCGTCCTCACACTCCTGGCCCGCAAACCCTCCCTACTGGGAATTCTGGGGCCACAATGAAGCACTCCGCCTGCCTCCCAGGAGAAAACCTTTGTCTATGGTGCTGCCCAGAAACCCCAAATGAGGATCAAACTGCTTGGCCCTCGGCAACACCCCAATTGCATAGGCTACCTTAAACACTGATGCTCTGTCGCAAATAGCCTGAGCCCAGACCTTCCAACAGACACCGACACAGCTGGCTGCACACCCAGCACATTGGACCCGCCACTGCCTTAGGCCACCATCCATTCCCAACCTGGGTTTTCAGTCATCAGAACCTAGACCTTATCTCCAATCCCTGCACAGGGGGGAACCTGATGCACAAGTCAGAACCCCTCCTTCCCCATGGCAAGAAACCTTGCTGCTGGCAGTGAGTCAAACCTTCAGTGTAGGAGAAAACGGCATGGCCCATGAGGCCACGCCCATGTGTGAGGGCCGCCTTGGGCACAAACACACATTGTGACCCTCAGCGTGAGTACCTTATTCAAGTAACGCCTCTCAGTGATTGGACCAAGAGCCCGCATATGTGGCTTGCCATGCCCATAGGCACGCAGGACTAACTAGATGGTGTGTATTCCAGTTGAGGGAACCCACTGCTGTGCTCTAGAGTCCCTCTCCTGGGGGGTCCCCTGTGGCAGAAAACAGTACTCTTCCCTTCCCACAGAATGAACCCAAACACTTGGGAGCTTGGACAATCCCCCGAGAGGAAGGCTCTTCCTCGGCCCCTGAAGCAACCCCTACCCTGAACGGCCACTGTGAACGCAACACCCAGAGACAAAAGCCTGAGCGACTGCCTCCCACTTGCCCTCCTTTGATATCCAGAGGATCTCCCCTGTCGGACTGGAGATCAGGCCTGCCATTACCTTGGCCCCTACCTGAGCCAAGTTTGCTTTTTCAGACATCTGTCCCCACAGCCCTGGCAAACACAGCCTCTAGGCTGGCTCCTCTGGAGCCATACCACAGGACCATGCCTGCTCTCTCCTGGGAAACTCTGTCCATTCCTTTGGCCACACACCTCCAGAATATGAGAAACCTCAAGGCCCCCGAGGACATACCATTACCGGGAGCCTCCCTGCACACACAGGGGCCTTCGGACACAAGCGGAGCTGCTACCTCCATGAAGGCATGCACACCGATGTCAACAGAGATAGAAGGTTGAGCCCGACAGGCCCTTAGGCCCTAATCTCAACTCTTGCTTTGTTTTCCAGGTGTCACTCCTCAGAGGCTTTGGTTCGAAGAACAGGATATGGGGCTTTCCTGAGGCACTGAACAGAACTTCTCTCGTCTCCACATGGGAAGCTTCCTGGTTGGAGCCGTGTCAAACACCTCAGGTTGGAGAATCCTGCAGAGTCCCTGAGCCACCTCCACATTCCAAGGTCTCCCAGGCCACCAAGCCACAGTAGGACTCATCTTCAGGAGAGTCCATTTCAACTCTCCCCTCTGGGTAGCTCACCCAGGAGCCCGCAGATTGAGCCTGCCTTGTCCTGACTAAAAAGTGGGAATATGAGGTGGCGTTCCCAGGCATCCATGCTTAGACACCTGCTCTCGAGTCTTTCCGTATGGGGCCTCCTGGAACCATCCAATAGCACTCGACTTTCGTGCAGAAGGAAACCTTGAGGTTTGGAGTAGTTCACAAATCCCATCGTAGGCAAACCTTCCTGGCCTCATGAGGCCCCCACACCATTCAGGAAGAGGCCATGATGGACAAAAACTCTAGCCTGAGGCACGTCTCAGAGTTGAAATGACCTCAGTGCAGGAGATCTCGATTCAGCCTCTCAGAGTGGGCCTGCCGTGCCATCGGTCCCAAACCTCACGCTAGCTTGTGTTTTCAGACTTCCTTCCTCACACTCCTGGCAAAGAAGCTCTCCGGACTAGGAACTCCAGAACCACAACCCAGCCCAGGGTCTGCCCAAGGCAAGAAAAACGTTTCCCTGTGGGGCTCTCTCCAGAAAACCCAGATGAGGATCAACCTGCTCGGGCCTCGACGGTACCCGAACTGGATAGGCTGCTCTGGGCACTCATGCTCTGTCTGACACAGCCTGAAGCCAGACGTCCAGACAGACAAGGAGACAGCTGGCCGCACACCCAGCACTTCGGACACGCCATGGTCTTATGCCGTCACCTCTTCCTAACCTTGGTTTTCAGATATCTGAACCTAGACATTATATCAATTCTCCACACAGCTGGGTATCGCAAGCACAACACAGAACTCCTCCTTCCCCGTGGCTGTAAAGCTTGCTCTTGGCATGGAGTCACACCTTCAGGGTGGGAGAAACCTTCCTGGTCCCTGATGCCACGCCCAAACTTGAGTGCTGCTTGGGCACAAATTCACACTCTGACCCTCAGCATGAGCCCCATGTCAAAGAAAGGCCTGTCAGGGCCTGGGCCAAGAGCCCGCATATGGGGCTTGCCAAGCCCCTATGCACCCAATCCTCACCAGTGTTTGAGTTTTCCAGTCGCCCCGCCCGTACCTGGGGCTCTGCTCTGGAATCCCTTTCTTTTTGAGACACATGAGCCAGACAACACTTTTCCACCCTTCCCACAAAATGACCCCAAACTCTTGGGAGCTGGGACAAATCCCCAGAGAGGGATACTCGTCCACAGTCCCTGAGGCCACCCCTCCAATCCACGGCTATCTCGGACACAACATCCAGAGACAAAAGCCTGAAGGAAGGCCTCCCACTCGCCCTTGTTTCAGAGGCCCAGGAGCTCCCTCTCGGGCTGTACATCCAGCCTGCCATACCCTAGGCGCCACTCATAAGCTGAGTTTGTGTTTTCAGACTTCTGTGCCCTCAGCCTGGACCCACACAACCGCCAGGCTAGGGCCTCTGGAGCCACAGCGAAAGATTGTGCCTGCCCTCTCCAAGGAAATTGTGCCCAATCCATTGACCACAACCCTACAGGTTAGGGAAAAGCTCCAAGGCCCCTGAGGCCATCAATAGTGTAGGCCACCCTGGACTAAGAGGGGCTCTCTGACACCAGCGGAGCAACTATCTCCACTTAGACTCTCAGACAGTGTCCCCAGAGACAGAAGGTTGAAATGGACAGGCCCCCAGGCCCTAATCTGAACCTTAGCTCTGGTTTCCATGTGTCCGTCCTCAGAGGTCTGTTTTCGTAGACCAGCACACGGGGCTTTTCTGAGGCACCAAACCAAACCTCTCTCGCCTCCACATGGGGAGCTTACTTACTGGGGATGTATCAAACCCTTCAGGTAGGAGAGTTCCGCAGGGCCACTGAACAACCAGCACATTCCAAGGTTTCCATGGACCCAAACGCACATTATGACGCATCCTCAGGAGAGGCCATTTCAACTCAGCCCCCTGGTTAGCGTGCCCCAGAGGCAGCAGATCAAACATATCTTGTGGCTAATGGCCAATGGGAATGCGAGGCATGCTGTACAGGGATCCATCCTTCGAACCGTGCTCTCCAGTCCTTCCGTATGGTATGTCCTGGAGCCATGCAACAGGACTCGAATGTCCCACAGAAGGAAACCTGGTGGTTTGGGGCAAGCTCCAAACTCAGCGTGGGAAAACTTCCTTGGCCTCATGAGGCCCCCGCTTCATGAAGGTGCCATCATGGACACATACTCCAGCCTCAGCCAACGTCTGATCCTCAGCCTGACTTCAGATGCAGGAGATTTTGATTCAGCCTCTGCCTAGTGGGCCTGCTCTGGCCTTGGCTCCAATCCTCACTTTAGCTTGTGTTCCTAGACTTCCGTCCTCACACTCCTGGCCCGCAAACCCTCCCTACTGGGAATTCTGGGGCCACAATGAAGCACTCCGCCTGCCTCCCAGGAGAAAACCTTTGTCTATGGTGCTGCCCAGAAACCCCAAATGAGGATCAAACTGCTTGGCCCTCGGCAACACCCCAATTGCATAGGCTACCTTAAACACTGATGCTCTGTCGCAAATAGCCTGAGCCCAGACCTTCCAACAGACACCGACACAGCTGGCTGCACACCCAGCACATTGGACCCGCCACTGCCTTAGGCCACCATCCATTCCCAACCTGGGTTTTCAGTCATCAGAACCTAGACCTTATCTCCAATCCCTGCACAGGGGGGAACCTGATGCACAAGTCAGAACCCCTCCTTCCCCATGGCAAGAAACCTTGCTGCTGGCAGTGAGTCAAACCTTCAGTGTAGGAGAAAACGGCATGGCCCATGAGGCCACGCCCATGTGTGAGGGCCGCCTTGGGCACAAACACACATTGTGACCCTCAGCGTGAGTACCTTATTCAAGTAACGCCTCTCAGTGATTGGACCAAGAGCCCGCATATGTGGCTTGCCATGCCCATAGGCACGCAGGACTAACTAGATGGTGTGTATTCCAGTTGAGGGAACCCACTGCTGTGCTCTAGAGTCCCTCTCCTGGGGGGTCCCCTGTGGCAGAAAACAGTACTCTTCCCTTCCCACAGAATGAACCCAAACACTTGGGAGCTTGGACAATCCCCCGAGAGGAAGGCTCTTCCTCGGCCCCTGAAGCAACCCCTACCCTGAACGGCCACTGTGAACGCAACACCCAGAGACAAAAGCCTGAGCGACTGCCTCCCACTTGCCCTCCTTTGATATCCAGAGGATCTCCCCTCTCGGACTGGAGATCAGGCCTGCCATTACCTTGGCCCCTACCTGAGCCAAGTTTGCTTTTTCAGACATCTGTCCCCACAGCCCTGGCAAACACAGCCTCTAGGCTGGCTCCTCTGGAGCCATACCACAGGACCATGCCTGCTCTCTCCTGGGAAACTCTGTCCATTCCTTTGGCCACACACCTCCAGAATATGAGAAACCTCAAGGCCCCCGAGGACATACCATTACCGGGAGCCTCCCTGCACACACAGGGGCCTTCGGACACAAGCGGAGCTGCTACGTCCATGAAGGCATGCACACCGATGTCAACAGAGATAGAAGGTTGAGCCCGACAGGCCCTTAGGTCCTAATCACAACTCTTGCTTTGTTTTCCAGGTGTCACTCCTCAGAGGCTTTGGTTCGAAGAACAGGATATGGGGCTTTCCTGAGGCACTGAACAGAACTTCTCTCGTCTCCACATGGGAAGCTTCCTTGTTGGAGCCGTGTCAAACACCTCAGGTTGGAGAATCCTGCAGAGTCCCTGAGCCACCTCCACATTCCAAGGTCTCCCAGGCCACCAAGCCACAGTAGGACTCATCTTCAGGAGAGTCCATTTCAACTCTCCCCTCTGGGTAGCTCACCCAGGAGCCCGCAGATTGAGCCTGCCTTGTCCTGACTAAAGAGTGGGAATATGAGGTGGCGTTCCCAGGCATCCATGCTTAGACACATGCTCTCGAGTCTTTCCGTATGGGGCCTCCTGGAACCATCCAATAGCACTCAACTTTCGTGCAGAAGGAAACCTTGAGGTTTGGAGTAGTTCACAAATCCCATCGTAGGCAAACCTTCCTGGCCTCATGAGGCCCCCACACCATTCAGGAAGAGGCCATGCTGGACAAAAACTCTAGCCTGAGGCACGTCTCAGAGTTGAAATGACCTCAGTGCAGGAGATCTCGATTCAGCCTCTCAGAGTGGGCCTGCCGTGCCATCGGTCCCAAACCTCACGCTAGCTTGTGTTTTCAGACTTCCTTCCTCACACTCCTGGCAAACAAGCCCTCCGGACTAGGAACTCCAGAACCACAACCCAGCCCAGGGTCTGCCCAAGCCAAGAAAAACGTTTCCCTGTGGGGCTCTCTCCAGAAAACCCAGATGAGGATCAACCTGCTCGGGCCTCGACGGTACCCGAACTGGATAGGCTGCTCTGGGCACTCATGCTCTGTCTGACACAGCCTGAAGCCAGACGTCCAGACAGACAAGGAGACAGCTGGCCGCACACCCAGCACTTCGGACACGCCATGGTCTTATGCCGTCACCTCTTCCTAACCTTGGTTTTCAGATATCTGAACCTAGACATTATATCAATTCTCCACACAGCTGGGTATCGCAAGCACAACACAGAACTCCTCCTTCCCCGTGGCTGTAAAGCTTGCTCTTGGCATGGAGTCACACCTTCAGGGTGGGAGAAACCTTCCTGGTCCCTGATGCCACGCCCAAACTTGAGTGCTGCTTGGGCACAAATTCACACTCTGACCCTCAGCATGAGCCCCATGTCAAAGAAAGGCCTGTCAGGGCCTGGGCCAAGAGCCCGCATATGGGGCTTGCCAAGCCCCTATGCACCCAATCCTCACCAGTGTTTGAGTTTTCCAGTCGCCCCGCCCGTACCTGGGGCTCTGCTCTGGAATCCCTTTCTTGGAGAGACACGTGAGCCAGACAACACTTTTCCACCCTTCCCACAAAATGACCCCAAACTCTTGGGAGCTGGGACAAATCCCCAGAGAGGGATACTCGTCCACAGTCCCTGAGGCCACCCCTCCAATCCACGGCTATCTCGGACACAACATCCAGAGACAAAAGCCTGAAGGAACGCCTCCCACTCGCCCTTGTTTCAGAGGCCCAGGAGCTCCCTCTCGGGCTGTACATCCGGCCTGCCATACCCTAGGCGCCACTCATAAGCTGAGTTTGTGTTTTCAGACTTCTGTGCCCTCAGCCTGGACCCACACAACCGCCAGGCTAGGGCCTCTGGAGCCACAGCGAAAGATTGTGCCTGCCCTCTCCAAGGAAATTGTGCCCAATCCATTGACCACAACCCTACAGGTTAGGGAAAAGCTCCAAGGCCCCTGAGGCCATCAATAGTGTAGGCCACCCTGGACTAAGAGGGGCTCTCTGACACCAGCGGAGCAACTATCTCCACTTAGACTCTCAGACAGTGTCCCCAGAGACAGAAGGTTGAAATGGACAGGCCCCCAGGCCCTAATCTGAACCTTAGCTCTGGTTTCCATGTGTCCGTCCTCAGAGGTCTGTTTTCGTAGACCAGCACACGGGGCTTTTCTGAGGCACCAAACCAAACCTCTCTCGCCTCCACATGGGGAGCTTACTTACTGGGGATGTATCAAACCCTTCAGGTAGGAGAGTTCCGCAGGGCCACTGAACAACCAGCACATTCCAAGGTTTCCATGGACCCAAACGCACATTATGACGCATCCTCAGGAGAGGCCATTTCAACTCAGCCCCCTGGTTAGCGTGCCCCAGAGGCAGCAGATCAAACATATCTTGTGGCTAATGGCCAATGGGAATGTGAGGCATGCTGTACAAGGATCCATCCTTCGAACCGTGCTCTCCAGTCCTTCCGTATGGTATGTCCTGGAGCCATGCAACAGGACTCGAATGTCCCACAGAAGGAAACCTGGTGGTTTGGGGCAACCTCCAAACTCAGCGTGGAAAAACTTCCTTGGCCTCATGAGGCCCCCGCTTCATGAAGGTGCCATCATGGACACATACTCCAGCCTCAGCCAACGTCTGATCCTCAGCCTGACTTCAGATGCAGGAGATTTTGATTCAGCCTCTGCCTAGTGGGCCTGCTCTGCCCTTGGCTCCAATCCTCACTTTAGCTTGTGTTCCTAGACTTCCGTCCTCACACTCCTGGCCCACAAACCCTCCCTTCTGGGAATTCTGGGGCCACAATGAAGCACTCCGCCTGCCTCCCAGGAGAAAACCTTTGTCTATGGTGCTGCCCAGAAACCCCAAATGAGGATCAAACTGCTTGGCCCTCGGCAACACCCCAATTGCATAGGCTACCTTAAACACTGATGCTCTGTCGCAAATAGCCTGAGCCCAGACCTTCCAACAGACACCGACACAGCTGGCTGACACCCAGCACATTGGAACCGCCACTGCCTTAGGCCACCATCCATTCCCAACCTGGGTTTTCAGTCATCAGAACCTAGACCTTATCTCCAATCCCTGCACAGGGGGGAACCTGATGCACAAGTCAGAACCCCTCCTTCCCCATGGCAAGAAACCTTGCTGCTGGCAGTGAGTCAAACCTTCAGTGTAGGAGAAAAGGGCATGGCCCATGAGGCCACGCCCATGTGTGAGGGCCGCCTTGGGCACAAACACACATTGTGACCCTCAGCGTGAGTACCTTATTCAAGTAACGCCTCTCAGTGATTGGACCAAGAGCCCGCGTATGTGGCTTGCCATGCCCATAGGCACGCAGGACTAACTAGATGGTGTGTATTCCAGTTGAGGGAACCCACTGCTGTGCTCTAGAGTCCCTCTCCTGGGGGGTCCCCTGTGGCAGAAAACAGTACTCTTCCCTTCCCACAGAATGAACCCAAACACTTGGGAGCTTGGACAATCCCCCGAGAGGAAGGCTCTTCCTCGGCCCCTGAAGCAACCCCTACCCTGAACGGCCACTGTGAACGCAACACCCAGAGACAAAAGCCTGAGCGACTGCCTCCCACTTGCCCTCCTTTGATATCCAGAGGATCTCCCCTCTCGGACTGGAGATCAGGCCTGCCATTACCTTGGCCCCTACCTGAGCCAAGTTTGCTTTTTCAGACATCTGTCCCCACAGCCCTGGCAAACACAGCCTCTAGGCTGGGTCCTCTGGAGCCATACCACAGGACCATGCCTGCTCTCTCCTGGGAAACTCTGTCCATTCCTTTGGCCACACACCTCCAGAATATGAGAAACCTCAAGGCCCCCGAGGACATACCATTACCGGGAGCCTCCCTGCACACACAGGGGCCTTCGGACACAAGCAGAGCTGCTACCTCCATGAAGGCATGCACACCGATGTCAACAGAGATAGAAGGTTGAGCCCGACAGGCCCTTAGGCCCTAATCTCAACTCTTGCTTTGTTTTCCAGGTGTCACTCCTCAGAGGCTTTGTTTCGAAGAACAGGATATGGGGCTTTCCTGAGGCACTGAACAGAACTTCTCTCGTCTCCACATGGGAAGCTTCCTTGTTGGAGCCGTGTCAAACACCTCAGGTTGGAGTATCCTGCAGAGTCCCTGAGCCACCTCCACATTCCAAGGTCTCCCAGGCCACCAAGCCACAGTAGGACTCATCTTCAGGAGAGTCCATTTCAACTCTCCCCTCTGGGTAGCTCACCCAGGAGCCCGCAGATTGAGCCTGCCTTGTCCTGACTAAAGAGTGGGAATATGAGGTGGCGTTCCCAGGCATCCATGCTTAGACACCTGCTCTCGAGTCTTTCCGTATGGGGCCTCCTGGAACCATCCAATAGCACTCGACTTTCGTGCAGAAGGAAACCTTGAGGTTTGGAGTAGTTCACAAATCCCATCGTAGGCAAACCTTCCTGGCCTCATGAGGCCCCCACACCATTCAGGAAGAGGCCATGCTGGACAAAAACTCTAGCCTGAGGCACGTCTCAGAGTTGAAATGACCTCAGTGCAGGAGATCTCGATTCAGCCTCTCAGAGTGGGCCTGCCGTGCCATCGGTCCCAAACCTCACGCTAGCTTGTGTTTTCAGACTTCCTTCCTCACACTCCTGGCAAACAAGCCCTCCGGACTAGGAACTCCAGAACCACAACCCAGCCCAGGGTCTGCCCAAGGCAAGAAAAACGTTTCCCTGTGGGGCTCTCTCCAGAAAACCCAGATGAGGATCAACCTGCTCGGGCCTCGACGGTACCCGAACTGGATAGGCTGCTCTGGGCACTCATGCTCTGTCTGACACAGCCTGAAGCCAGACGTCCAGACAGACAAGGAGACAGCTGGCCGCACACCCAGCACTTCGGACACGCCATGGTCTTATGCCGTCACCTCTTCCTAACCTTGGTTTTCAGATATCTGAACCTAGACATTATATCAATTCTCCACACAGCTGGGTATCGCAAGCACAACACAGAACTCCTCCTTCCCCGTGGCTGTAAAGCTTGCTCTTGGCATGGAGTCACACCTTCAGGGTGGGAGAAACCTTCCTGGTCCCTGATGCCACGCCCAAACTTGAGTGCTGCTTGGGCACAAATTCACACTCTGACCCTCAGCATGAGCCCCATGTCAAAGAAAGGCCTGTCAGGGCCTGGGCCAAGAGCCCGCATATGGGGCTTGCCAAGCCCCTATGCACCCAATCCTCACCAGTGTTTGAGTTTTCCAGTCGCCCCGCCCGTACCTGGGGCTCTGCTCTGGAATCCCTTTCTTGGAGAGACACGTGAGCCAGACAACACTTTTCCACCCTTCCCACAAAATGACCCCAAACTCTTGGGAGCTGGGACAAATCCCCAGAGAGGGATACTCGTCCACAGTCCCTGAGGCCACCCCTCCAATCCACGGCTATCTCGGACACAACATCCAGAGACAAAAGCCTGAAGGAACGCCTCCCACTCGCCCTTGTTTCAGAGGCCCAGGAGCTCCCTCTCGGGCTGTACATCCGGCCTGCCATACCCTAGGCGTCACTCATAAGCTGAGTTTGTGTTTTCAGACTTCTGTGCCCTCAGCCTGGACCCACACAACCGCCAGGCTAGGGCCTCTGGAGCCACAGCGAAAGATTGTGCCTGCCCTCTCCAAGGAAATTGTGCCCAATCCATTGACCACAACCCTACAGGTTAGGGAAAAGCTCCAAGGCCCCTGAGGCCATCAATAGTGTAGGACACCCTGGACTAAGAGGGGCTCTCTGACACCAGCGGAGCAACTATCTCCACTTAGACTCTCAGACAGTGTCCCCAGAGACAGAAGGTTGAAATGGACAGGCCCCCAGGCCCTAATCTGAACCTTAGCTCTGGTTTCCATGTGTCCGTCCTCAGAGGTCTGTTTTCGTAGACCAGCACACGGGGCTTTTCTGAGGCACCAAACCAAACCTCTCTCGCCTCCACATGGGGAGCTTACTTACTGGGGATGTATCAAACCCTTCACGTAGGAGAGTTCAGCAGGGCCACTGAACAACCAGCACATTCCAAGGTTTCCATGGACCCAAACGCACATTATGACGCATCCTCAGGAGAGGCCATTTCAACTCAGCCCCCTGGTTAGCGTGCCCCAGAGGCAGCAGATCAAACATATCTTGTGGCTAATGGCCAATGGGAATGCGAGGCATGCTGTACAGGGATCCATCCTTCGAACCGTGCTCTCCAGTCCTTCCGTATGGTATGTCCTGGAGCCATGCAACAGGACTCGAATGTCCCACAGAAGGAAACCTGGTGGTTTGGGGCAACCTCCAAACTCAGCGTGGGAAAACTTCCTTGGCCTCATGAGGCCCCCGCTTCATGAAGGTGCCATCATGGACACATACTCCAGCCTCAGCCAACGTCTGATCCTCAGCCTGACTTCAGATGCAGGAGATTTTGATTCAGCCTCTGCCTAGTGGGCCTGCTCTGCCCTTGGCTCCAATCCTCACTTTAGCTTGTGTTCCTAGACTTCCGTCCTCACACTCCTGGCCCACAAACCCTCCCTACTGGGAATTCTGGGGCCACAATGAAGCACTCCGCCTGCCTCCCAGGTGAAAAACTTTGTCTATGGTGCTGCCCAGAAACCCCAAATGAGGATCAAACTGCTTGGCCCTCGGCAACACCCCAATTGCGTACGCTACCTTAAACAATGATGCTCTGTCGCAAATAGCCTGAGCCCAGACCTTCCAACAGACACCGACACAGCTGGCTGCACACCCAGCACATTGGACCCGCCACTGCCTTAGGCCACCATCCATTCCCAACCTGGGTTTTCAGTCATCAGAACCTAGACCTTATCTCCAATCCCTGCACAGGGCGGAACCTGATGCACAAGTCAGAACCCCTCCTTCCCCATGGCAAGAAACCTTGCTGCTGGCAGTGAGTCAAACCTTCAGTGTAGGAGAAAACGGCATGGCCCATGAGGCCACGCCCATGTGTGAGGGCCACCTTGGGCACAAACACACATTGTGACCCTCAGCGTGAGTACCTTATTCAAGTAACGCCTCTCAGTGATTGGACCAAGAGCCCGCATATGTGGCTTGCCATGCCCATAGGCACGCAGGACTAACTAGATGGTGTGTATTCCAGTTGAGGGAACCCACTGCTGTGCTCTAGAGTCCCTCTCCTGGGTGGTCCCCTGTGGCAGAAAACAGTACTCTTCCCTTCCCACAGAATGAACCCAAACACTTGGGAGCTTGGACAATCCCCCGAGAGGAAGGCTCTTCCTCGGCCCCTGAAGCAACCCCTACCCTGAACGGCCACTGTGAACGCAACACCCAGAGACAAAAGCCTGAGCGACTGCCTCCCACTTGCCCTCCTTTGATATCCAGAGGATCTCCCCTGTCGGACTGGAGATCAGGCCTGCCATTACCTTGGCCCCTACCTGAGCCAAGTTTGCTTTTTCAGACATCTGTCCCCACAGCCCTGGCAAACACAGCCTCTAGGCTGGGTCCTCTGGAGCCATACCACAGGACCATGCCTGCTCTCTCCTGGGAAACTCTGTCCATTCCTTTGGCCACACACCTCCAGAATATGAGAAACCTCAAGGCCCCCGAGGACATACCATTACCGGGAGCCTCCCTGCACACACAGGGGCCTTCGGACACAAGCTGAGCTGCTACCTCCATGAAGGCATGCACACAGATGTCAACAGAGATAGAAGGTTGAGCCCGACAGGCCCTTAGGCCCTAATCTCAACTCTTGCTTTGTTTTCCAGGTGTCACTCCTCAGAGGCTTTGGTTCGAAGAACAGGATATGGGGCTTTCCTGAGGCACTGAACAGAACTTCTCTCGTCTCCACATGGGAAGCTTCCTTGTTGGAGCCGTGTCAAACACCTCAGGTTGGAGAATCCTGCAGAGTCCCTGAGCCACCTCCACATTCCAAGGTCTCCCAGGCCACCAAGCCACAGTAGGACTCATCTTCAGGAGAGTCCATTTCAACTCTCCCCTCTGGGTAGCTCACCCAGGAGCCTGCAGATTGAGCCTGCCTTGTCCTGACTAAAGAGTGGGAATATGAGGTGGCGTTCCCAGGCATCCATGCTTAGACACCTGCTCTCGAGTCTTTCCGTATGGGGCCTCCTGGAACCATCCAATAGCACTCGACTTTCGTGCAGAAGGAAACCTTGAGGTTTGGAGTAGTTCACAAATCCCATCGTAGGCAAACCTTCCTGGCCTCATGAGGCCCCCACACCATTCAGGAAGAGGCCATGCTGGACAAAAACTCTAGCCTGAGGCACGTCACAGAGTTGAAATGACCTCAGTGCAGGAGATCTCGATTCAGCCTCTCAGAGTGGGCCTGCCGTGCCATCGGTCCCAAACCTCACGCTAGCTTGTGTTTTCAGACTTCCTTCCTCACACTCCTGGCAAACAAGCCCTCCGGACTAGGAACTCCAGAACCACAACCCAGCCCAGGGTCTGCCCAAGGCAAGAAAAACGTTTCCCTGTGGGGCTCTCTCCAGAAAACCCAGATGAGGATCAACCTGCTCGGGCCTCGACGGTACCCGAACTGGATAGGCTGCTCTGGGCACTCATGCTCTGTCTGACACAGCCTGAAGCCAGACGTCCAGACAGACAAGGAGACAGCTGGCCGCACACCCAGCACTTCGGACACGCCATGGTCTTATGCCGTCACCTCTTCCTAACCTTGGTTTTCAGATATCTGAACCTAGACATTATATCAATTCTCCACACAGCTGGGTATCGCAAGCACAACACAGAACTCCTCCTTCCCCGTGGCTGTAAAGCTTGCTCTTGGCATGGAGTCACACCTTCAGGGTGGGAGAAACCTTCCTGGTCCCTGATGCCACGCCCAAACTTGAGTGCTGCTTGGGCACAAATTCACACTCTGACCCTCAGCATGAGCCCCATGTCAAAGAAAGGCCTGTCAGGGCCTGGGCCAAGAGCCCGCATATGGGGCTTGCCAAGCCCCTATGCACCCAATCCTCACCAGTGTTTGAGTTTTCCAGTCGCCCCGCCCGTACCTGGGGCTCTGCTCTGGAATCCCTTTCTTGGAGAGACACATGAGCCAGACAACACGACTCCACCCTTCCCACAAAATGACCCCAAACTCTTGGGAGCTGGGACAAATCCCCAGAGAGGGATACTCGTCCACAGTCCCTGAGGCCACCCCTCCAATCCACGGCTATCTCGGACACAACATCCAGAGACAAAAGCCTGAAGGAACGCCTCCCACTCGCCCTTGTTTCAGAGGCCCAGGAGCTCCCTCTCGGGCTGTACATCCGGCCTGCCATACCCTAGGCGCCACTCATAAGCTGAGTTTGTGTTTTCAGACTTCTGTGCCCTCAGCCTGGACCCACACAACCGCCAGGCTAGGGCCTCTGGAGCCACAGCGAAAGATTGTGCCTGCCCTCTCCAAGGAAATTGTGCCCAATCCATTGACCACAACCCTACAGGTTAGGGAAAAGCTCCAAGGCCCCTGAGGCCATCAATAGTGTAGGCCACCCTGGACTAAGAGGGGCTCTCTGACACCAGCGGAGCAACTATCTCCACTTAGACTCTCAGACAGTGTCCCCAGAGACAGAAGGTTGAAATGGACAGGCCCCCAGGCCCTAATCTGAACCTTAGCTCTGGTTTCCATGTGTCCGTCCTCAGAGGTCTGTTTTCGTAGACCAGCACACGGGGCTTTTCTGAGGCACCAAACCAAACCTCTCTCGCCTCCACATGGGGAGCTTACTTACTGGGGATGTATCAAACCCTTCAGGTAGGAGAGTTCAGCAGGGCCACTGAACAACCAGCACATTCCAAGGTTTCCATGGACCCAAACGCACATTATGACGCATCCTCAGGAGAGGCCATTTCAACTCAGCCCCCTGGTTAGCGTGCCCCAGAGGCAGCAGATCAAACATATCTTGTGGCTAATGGCCAATGGGAATGCGAGGCATGCTGTACAGGGATCCATCCTTCGAACCGTGCTCTCCAGTCCTTCCGTATGGTATGTCCTGGAGCCATGCAACAGGACTCGAATGTCCCACAGAAGGAAACCTGGTGGTTTGGGGCAAGCTCCAAACTCAGCGTGGGAAAACTTCCTTGGCCTCATGAGGCCCCCGCTTCATGAAGGTGCCATCATGGACACATACTCCAGCCTCAGCCAACGTCTGATCCTCAGCCTGACTTCAGATGCAGGAGATTTTGATTCAGCCTCTGCCTAGTGGGCCTGCTCTGCCCTTGGCTCCAATCCTCACTTTAGCTTGTGTTCCTAGACTTCCGTCCTCACACTCCTGGCCCACAAACCCTCCCTTCTGGGAATT
Source organism: Mustela nivalis (assembly GCF_964662115.1). Classification (NCBI taxonomy): domain Eukaryota; kingdom Metazoa; phylum Chordata; class Mammalia; order Carnivora; family Mustelidae; genus Mustela; species Mustela nivalis. The sequence continues at coordinate 82,432 of NW_028135551.1, read as the reverse complement.
CTGGGGCCACAATGAAGCACTCCGCCTGCCTCCCAGGAGAAAAACTTTGTCTATGGTGCTGCCCAGAAACCCCAAATGAGGATCAAACTGCTTGGCCCTCGGCAACACCCCAATTGCATAGGCTACCTTAAACACTGATGCTCTGTCGCAAATAGCCTGAGCCCAGACCTTCCAACAGACACCGACACAGCTGGCTGCACACCCAGCACATTGGACCCGCCACTGCCTTAGGCCACCATCCATTCCCAACCTGGGTTTTCAGTCATCAGAACCTAGACCTTATCTCCAATCCCTGCACAGGGGGGAACCTGATGCACAAGTCAGAACCCCTCCTTCCCCATGGCAAGAAACCTTGCTGCTGGCAGTGAGTCAAACCTTCAGTGTAGGAGAAAACGGCATGGCCCATGAGGCCACGCCCATGTGTGAGGGCCGCCTTGGGCACAAACACACATTGTGACCCTCAGCGTGAGTACCTTATTCAAGTAACGCCTCTCAGTGATTGGACCAAGAGCCCGCATATGTGGCTTGCCATGCCCATAGGCACGCAGGACTAACTAGATGGTGTGTATTCCAGTTGAGGGAACCCACTGCTGTGCTCTAGAGTCCCTCTCCTGGGGGGTCCCATGTGGCAGAAAACAGTACTCTTCCCTTCCCACAGAATGAACCCAAACACTTGGGAGCTTGGACAATCCCCCAAGAGGAAGGCTCTTCCTCGGCCCCTGAAGCAACCCCTACCCTGAACGGCCACTGTGAACGCAACACCCAGAGACAAAAGCCTGAGCGACTGCCTCCCACTTGCCCTCCTTTTATATCCAGAGGATCTCCCCTCTCGGACTGGAGATCAGGCCTGCCATTACCTTGGCCCCTACCTGAGCCAAGTTTGCTTTTTCAGACATCTGTCCCCACAGCCCTGGCAAACACAGCCTCTAGGCTGGGTCCTCTGGAGCCATACCACAGGACCATGCCTGCTCTCTCCTGGGACTCTGTCCATTCCTTTGGCCACACACCTCCAGAATATGAGAAACCTCAAGGCCCCCGAGGACATACCATTACCGGGAGCCTCCCTGCACACACAGGGGCCTTCGGACACAAGCTGAGCTGCTACCTCCATGAAGGCATGCACACCGATGTCAACAGAGATAGAAGGTTGAGCCCGACAGGCCCTTAGGCCCTAATCTCAACTCTTGCTTTGTTTTCCAGGTGTCACTCCTCAGAGGCTTTGGTTCGAAGAACAGGATATGGGGCTTTCCTGAGGCACTGAACAGAACTTCTCTCGTCTCCACATGGGAAGCTTCCTTGTTGGAGCCGTGTCAAACACCTCAGGTTGGAGAATCCTGCAGAGTCCCTGAGCCACCTCCACATTCCAAGGTCTCCCAGGCCACCAAGCCACAGTAGGACTCATCTTCAGGAGAGTCCATTTCAACTCTCCCCTCTGGGTAGCTCACCCAGGAGCCCGCAGATTGAGCCTGCCTTGTCCTGACTAAAGAGTGGGAATATGAGGTGGCGTTCCCAGGCATCCATGCTTAGACACCTGCTCTCGAGTCTTTCCGTATGGGGCCTCCTGGAACCATCCAATAGCACTCGACTTTCGTGCAGAAGGAAACCTTGAGGTTTGGAGTAGTTCACAAATCCCATCGTAGGCAAACCTTCCTGGCCTCATGAGGCCCCCACACCATTCAGGAAGAGGCCATGCTGGACAAAAACTCTAGCCTGAGGCACGTCTCAGAGTTGAAATGACCTCAGTGCAGGAGATCTCGATTCAGCCTCTCAGAGTGGGCCTGCCGTGCCATCGGTCCCAAACCTCACGCTAGCTTGTGTTTTCAGACTTCCTTCCTCACACTCCTGGCAAACAAGCCCTCCGGACTAGGAACTCCAGAACCACAACCCAGACCAGGGTCTGCCCAAGGCAAGAAAAACGTTTCCCTGTGGGGCTCTCTCCAGAAAACCCAGATGAGGATCAACCTGCTCGGGCCTCGACGGTACCCGAACTGGATAGGCTGCTCTGGGCACTCATGCTCTGTCTGACACAGCCTGAAGCCAGACGTCCAGACAGACAAGGAGACAGCTGGCCGCACACCCAGCACTTCGGACACGCCATGGTCTTATGCCGTCACCTCTTCCTAACCTTGGTTTTCAGATATCTGAACCTAGACATTATATCAATTCTCCACACAGCTGGGTATCGCAAGCACAACACAGAACTCCTCCTTCCCCGTGGCTGTAAAGCTTGCTCTTGGCATGGAGTCACACCTTCAGGGTGGGAGAAACCTTCCTGGTCCCTGATGCCACGCCCAAACTTGAGTGCTGCTTGGGCACAAATTCACACTCTGACCCTCAGCATGAGCCCCATGTCAAAGAAAGGCCTGTCAGGGCCTGGGCCAAGAGCCCGCATATGGGGCTTGCCAAGCCACTATGCACCCAATCCTCACCAGTGTTTGAGTTTTCCAGTCGCCCCGCCCGTACCTGGGGCTCTGCTCCGGAATCCCTTTCTTGGAGAGACACGTGAGCCAGACAACACTTTTCCACCCTTCCCACAAAATGACCCCAAACTCTTGGGAGCTGGGACAAATCCCAAGAGAGGGATACTCGTCCACAGTCCCTCAGGACACCCCTCCAATCCACGGCTATCTCGGACACAACATCCAGAGACAAAAGCCTGAAGGAACGCCTCCCACTCGCCCTTGTTTCAGAGGCCCAGGAGCTCCCTCTCGGGCTGTACATCCGGCCTGCCATACCCTAGGCGCCACTCATAAGCTGAGTTTGTGTTTTCAGACTTCTGTGCCCTCAGCCTGGACCCACACAACCGCCAGGCTAGGGCCTCTGGAGCCACAGCGAAAGATTGTGCCTGCCCTCTCCAAGGAAATTGTGCCCAATCCATTGACCACAACCCTACAGGTTAGGGAAAAGCTCCAAGGCCCCTGAGGCCATCAATAGTGTAGGCCACCCTGGACTAAGAGGGGCTCTCTGACACCAGCGGAGCAACTATCTCCACTTAGATTCTCAGACAGTGTCCCCAGAGACAGAAGGTTGAAATGGACAGGCCCCCAGGCCCTAATATGAACCTTAGCTCTGGTTTCCATGTGTCCGTCCTCAGAGGTCTGTTTTCGTAGACCAGCACACGGGGCTTTTCTGAGGCACCAAACCAAACCTCTCTCGCCTCCACATGGGGAGCTTACTTACTGGGGATGTATCAAACCCTTCAGGTAGGAGAGTTCAGCATGGCCACTGAACAACCAGCACATTCCAAGGTTTCCATGGACCCAAACGCACATTATGACGCATCCTCAGGAGAGGCCATTTCAACTCAGCCCCCTGGTTAGCGTGCCCCAGAGGCAGCAGATCAAACATATCTTGTGGCTAATGGCCAATGGGAATGCGAGGCATGCTGTACAGGGATCCATCCTTCGAACCGTGCTCTCCAGTCCTTCCGTATGGTATGTCCTGGAGCCATGCAACAGGACTCGAATGTCCCACAGAAGGAAACCTGGTGGTTTGGGGCAAGCTCCAAACTCAGCGTGGGAAAACTTCCTTGGCCTCATGAGGCCCCCGCTTCATGAAGGTGCCATCATGGACACATACTCCAGCCTCAGCCAACGTCTGATCCTCAGCCTGACTTCAGATGCAGGAGATTTTGATTCAGCCTCTGCCTAGTGGGCCTGCTCTGCCCTTGGCTCCAATCCTCACTTTAGCTTGTGTTCCTAGACTTCCGTCCTCACACTCCTGGCCCACAAACCCTCCCTTCTGGGAATTCTGGGGCCACAATGAAGCACTCCGCCTGCCTCCCAGGAGAAAAACTTTGTCTATGGTGCTGCCCAGAAACCCCAAATGAGGATCAAACTGCTTGGCCCTCGGCAACACCCCAATTGCATAGGCTACCTTAAACACTGATGCTCTGTCGCAAATAGCCTGAGCCCAGACCTTCCAACAGACACCGACACAGCTGGCTGCACACCCAGCACATTGGACCCGCCACTGCCTTAGGCCACCATCCATTCCCAACCTGGGTTTTCAGTCATCAGAACCTAGACCTTATCTCCAATCCCTGCACAGGGGGGAACCTGATGCACAAGTCAGAACCCCTCCTTCCCCATGGCAAGAAACCTTGCTGCTGGCAGTGAGTCAAACCTTCAGTGTAGGAGAAAACGGCATGGCCCATGAGGCCACGCCCATGTGTGAGGGCCGCCTTGGGCACAAACACACATTGTGACCCTCAGCGTGAGTACCTTATTCAAGTAACGCCTCTCAGTGATTGGACCAAGAGCCCGCATATGTGGCTTGCCATGCCCATAGGCACGCAGGACTAACTAGATGGTGTGTATTCCAGTTGAGCGAACCCACTGCTGTGCTCTAGAGTCCCTCTCCTGGGGGGTCCCCTGTGGCAGAAAACAGTACTCTTCCCTTCCCACAGAATGAACCCAAACACTTGGGAGCTTGGACAATCCCCCGAGAGGAAGGCTCTTCCTCGGCCCCTGAGGCAACCCCTTCCCTGAACGGCCACTTTGAACGCAACACCCAGAGACAAAAGCCTGAGCGACTGCCTCCCAGTTGCACTCCTTTGATATCCAGAGGATCTCCCCTCTCGGACTGGAGATCAGGCCTGCCATTACCTTGGCCCCTACCTGAGCCAAGTTTGCTTTTTCAGACATCTGTCCCCACAGCCCTGGCAAACACAGCCTCTAGGCTGGGTCCTCTGGAGCCATACCACAGGACCATGCCGGCTCTCTCCTGGGAAACTCTGTCCATTCCTTTGGCCACACACCTCCAGAATATGAGAAACCTCAAGGCCCCCGAGGACATACCATTACCGGGAGCCTCCCTGCACACACAGGGGCCTTCGGACACAAGCTGAGCTGCTACCTCCATGAAGGCATGCACACAGATGTCAACAGAGATAGAAGGTTGAGCCCGACAGGCCCTTAGGCCCTATCTCAATTCTTGCTTTGTTTTCCAGGTGTCACTCCTCAGAGGCTTTGGTTCGAAGAACAGGATATGGGGCTTTCCTGAGGCACTGAACAGAACTTCTCTCGTCTCCACATGGGAAGCTTCCTTGTTGGAGCCGTGTCAAACACCTCAGGTTGGAGAATCCTGCAGAGTCCCTGAGCCACCTCCACATTCCAAGGTCTCCCAGGCCACCAAGACACAGTAGGACTCATCTTCAGGGGAGTCCATTTCAACTCTCCCCTCTGGGTAGCTCACCCAGGAGCCCGCAGATTGAGCCTGCCTTGTCCTGACTAAAGAGTGGGAATATGAGGTGGCGTTCCCAGGCATCCATGCTTAGACACCTGCTCTCGAGTCTTTCCGTATGGGGCCTCCTGGAACCATCCAATAGCACTCGACTTTCGTGCAGAAGGAAACCTTGAGGTTTGGAGTAGTTCACAAATCCAATCGTAGGCAAACCTTCCTGGCCCTCATGAGGCCCCCACACCATTCAGGAAGAGGCCATGCTGGACAAAAACTCTAGCCTGAGGCACGTCTCAGAGTTGAAATGACCTCAGTGCAGGAGATCTCGATTCAGCCTCTCAGAGTGGGCCTGCCGTGCCATCGGTCCCAAACCTCACGCTAGCTTGTGTTTCCAGACTTCCTTCCTCACACTCCTGGTAAACAAGCCCTCCGGACTAGGAACTCCAGAACCACAACCCAGCCCAGGGTCTGCCCAAGGGAAGAAAAACGTTTCCCTGTGGGGCTCTCTCCAGAAAACCCAGATGAGGATCAACCTGCTCGGGCCTCGACGGTACCCGAACTGGATAGGCTGCTCTGGGCACTCATGCTCTGTCTGACACAGCCTGAAGCCAGACGTCCAGACAGACAAGGAGACAGCTGGCCGCACACCCAGCACTTCGGACACGCCATGGTCTTATGCCATCACCTCTTCCTAACCTTGGTTTTCAGATATCTGAACCTAGACATTATATCAATTCTCCACACAGCTGGGTATCGCAAGCACAACACAGAACTCCTCCTTCCCCGTGGCTGTAAAGCTTGCTCTTGGCATGGAGTCACACCTTCAGGGTGGGAGAAACCTTCCTGGTCCCTGATGCCACGCCCAAACTTGAGTGCTGCTTGGGCACAAATTCACACTCTGACCCTCAGCATGAGCCCCATGTCAAAGAAAGGCCTGTCAGGGCCTGGGCCAAGAGCCCGCATATGGGGCTTGCCAAGCCCCTATGCACCCAATCCTCACCAGTGTTTGAGTTTTCCAGTCGCCCCGCCCGTACCTGGGGCTCTGCTCTGGAATCCCTTTCTTGGAGAGACACGTGAGCCAGACAACACGACTCCACCCTTCCCACAAAATGACCCCAAACTCTTGGGAGCTGGGACAAATCCCCAGAGAGGGATACTCGTCCACAGTCCCTGAGGCCACCCCTCCAATCCACGGCTATCTCGGACACAACATCCAGAGACAAAAGCCTGAAGGAACGCCTCCCACTCGCCCTTGTTTCAGAGGCCCAGGAGCTCCCTCTCGGGCTGTACATCCGGCCTGCCATACCCTAGGCGCCACTCATAAGCTGAGTTTGTGTTTTCAGACTTCTGTGCCCTCAGCCTGGACCCACACAACCGCCAGGCTAGGGCCTCTGGAGCCACAGCGAAAGATTGTGCCTGCCCTCTCCAAGGAAATTGTGCCCAATCCATTGACCACACCCTACAGGTTAGGGAAAAGATCCAAGGCCCCTGAGGCCATCAATAGTGTAGGCCACCCTGGACTAAGAGGGGCTCTCTGACACCAGCGGAGCAACTATCTCCATTTAGACTCTCAGACAGTGTCCCCAGAGACAGAAGGTTGAAATGGACAGGCCCCCAGGCCCTAATCTGATCCTTAGCTCTGGTTTCCATGTGTCCGTCCTCAGAGGTCTGTTTTCATAGACCAGCACACGGGGCTTTTCTGAGGCACCAAACCAAACCTCTCTCGCCTCCACATGGGGAGCTTACTTACTGGGGATGTATCAAACCCTTCAGGTAGGAGAGTTCGGCAGGGCCAATGAACAACCAGCACATTCCAAGGTTTCCATGGACCCAAACGCACATTATGACGCATCCTCAGGAGAGGCCATTTCAACTCAGCCCCTTGGTTAGCGTGCCCCAGAGGCAGCAGATCAAACATATCTTGTGGCTAATGGCCAATGGGAATGCGAGGCATGCTGTACAGGGATCCATCCTTCGAACCGTGCTCTCCAGTCCTTCCGTATGGTATGTCCTGGAGCCATGCAACAGGACTCGAATGTCCCACAGAAGGAAACCTGGTGGTTTGGGGCAACCTCCAAACTCAGCGTGGGAAAACCTCCTTGGCCTCATGAGGCCCCCGCATCATGGACACATACTCCAGCCTCAGCCAACGTCTGATCCTCAGCCTGACTTCAGATGCAGGAGATTTTGATTCAGCCTCTGCCTAGTGGGCCTGCTCTGCCCTTGGCTCCAATCCTCACTTTAGCTTGTGTTCCTAGACTTCCGTCCTCACACTCCTGGCCCACAAACCCTCCCTTCTGGGAATTCTGGGGCCACAATGAAGCACTCCGCCTGCCTCCCAGGAGAAAAACTTTGTCTATGGTGCTGCCCAGAAACCCCAAATGAGGATCAAACTGCTTGGCCCTCGGCAACACCCCAATTGCATAGGCTACCTTAAACACTGATGCTCTGTCGCAAATAGCCTGAGCCCAGACCTTCCAACAGACACCGACACAGCTGGCTGCACACCCAGCACATTGGACCCGCCACTGCCTTAGGCCACCATCCATTCCCAACCTGGGTTTTCAGTCATCAGAACTTAGACCTTATCTCCAATCCCTGCACAGGGGGGAACCTGATGCACAAGTCAGAACCCCTCCTTCCCCATGGCAAGAAACCTTGCTGCTGGCAGTGAGTCAAACCTTCAGTGTAGGAGAAAACGGCATGGCCCATGAGGCCACGCCCATGTGTGAGGGCCGCCTTGGGCACAAACACACATTGTGACCCTCAGCGTGAGTACCTTATTCAAGTAACGCCTCTCAGTGATTGGACCAAGAGCCCGCATATGTGGCTTGCCATGCCCATAGGCACGCAGGACTAACTAGATGGTGTGTATTCCAGTTGAGCGAACCCACTGCTGTGCTCTAGAGTCCCTCTCCTGGGGGGTCCCCTGTGGCAGAAAACAGTACTCTTCCCTTCCCACAGAATGAACCCAAACACTTGGGAGCTTGGACAATCCCCCGAGAGGAAGGCTCTTCCTCGGCCCCTGAAGCAACCCCTACCCTGAACGGCCACTGTGAACGCAACACCCAGAGACAAAAGCCTGAGCGACTGCCCCCCAGTTGCCCTCCTTTGATATCCAGAGGATCTCCCCTCTCGGACTGGAGATCAGGCCTGCCATTACCTTGGCCCCTACCTGAGCCAAGTTTGCTTTTTCAGACATCTGTCCCCACAGCCCTGGCAAACACAGCCTCTAGGCTGGGTCCTCTGGAGCCATACCACAGGACCATGCCTGCTCTCTCCTGGGAAACTCTGTCCATTCCTTTGGCCACACACCTCCAGAATATGAGAAACCTCAAGGCCCCCGAGGACATACCATTACCGGGAGCCTCCCTGCACACACAGGGGCCTTCGGACACAAGCTGAGCTGCTACCTCCATGAAGGCATGCACACAGATGTCAACAGAGATAGAAGGTTGAGCCCGACAGGCCCTTAGGCCCTAATCTCAACTCTTGCTTTGTTTTCCAGGTGTCACTCCTCAGAGGCTTTGGTTCGAAGAACAGGATATGGGGCTTTCCTGAGGCACTGAACAGAACTTCTCTCGTCTCCACATGGGAAGCTTCCTGGTTGGAGCCGTGTCAAACACCTCAGGTTGGAGAATCCTGCAGAGTCCCTGAGCCACCTCTACATTCCAAGGTCTCCCAGGCCACCAAGACACAGTAGGACTCATCTTCAGGAGAGTCCATTTCAACTCTCCCCTCTGGGTAGCTCACCCAGGAGCCCGCAGATTGAGCCTGCCTTGTCCTGACTAAAGAGTGGGAATATGAGGTGGCGTTCCCAGGCATCCATGCTTAGACACCTGCTCTCGAGTCTTTCCGTATGGGGCCTCCTGGAACCATCCAATAGCACTCGACTTTCGTGCAGAAGGAAACCTTGAGGTTTGGAGTAGTTCACAAATCCCATCGTAGGCAAACCTTCCTGGCCTCATGAGGCCCCCACACCATTCAGGAAGAGGCCATGCTGGACAAAAACTCTAGCCTGAGGCACGTCTCAGAGTTGAAATGACCTCAGTGCAGGAGATCTCGATTCAGCCTCTCAGAGTGGGCCTGCCGTGCCATCGGTCCCAAACCTCACGCTAGCTTGTGTTTCCAGACTTCCTTCCTCACACTCCTGGTAAACAAGCCCTCCGGACTAGGAACTCTAGAACCACAACACAGCCCAGGGTTTGCCCAAGGGAAGAAAAACGTTTCCCTGTGGGGCTCTCTCCAGAAAACCCAGATGAGGATCAACCTGCTCGGGCCTCGACGGTACCCGTACTGGATAGGCTGCTCTGGGCACTCATGCTCTGTCTGACACAGCCTGAAGCCAGACGTCCAGACAGACAAGGAGACAGCTGGCCGCACACCCAGCACTTCGGACACGCCATGGTCTTATGCCGTCACCTCTTCCTAACCTTGGTTTTCAGATATCTGAACCTAGACATTATATCAATTCTCCACACAGCTGGGTATCGCAAGCACAACACAGAACTCCTCCTTCCCCGTGGCTGTAAAGCTTGCTCTTGGCATGGAGTCACACCTTCAGGGTGGGAGAAACCTTCCTGGTCCCTGATGCCACGCCCAAACTTGAGTGCTGCTTGGGCACAAATTCACACTCTGACCCTCAGCATGAGCCCCATGTCAAAGAAAGGCCTGTCAGGGCCTGGGCCAAGAGCCCGCATATGGGGCTTGCCAAGCCCCTATGCACCCAATCCTCACCAGTGTTTGAGTTTTCCAGTCGCCCCGCCCGTACCTGGGGCTCTGCTCTGGAATCCCTTTCTTGGAGAGACACGTGAGCCAGACAACACTTTTCCACCCTTCCCACAAAATGACCCCAAACTCTTGGGAGCTGGGACAAATCCCCAGAGAGGGATACTCGTCCACAGTCCCTGAGGCCACCCCTCCAATCCACGGCTATCTCGGACACAACATCCAGAGACAAAAGCCTGAAGGAACGCCTCCCACTCGCCCTTGTTTCAGAGGCCCAGGAGCTCCCTCTCGGGCTGTACATCCGGCCTGCCATACCCTAGGCGTCACTCATAAGCTGAGTTTGTGTTTTCAGACTTCTGTGCCCTCAGCCTGGACCCACACAACCGCCAGGCTAGGGCCTCTGGAGCCACAGCGAAAGATTGTGCCTGCCCTCTCCAAGGAAATTGTGCCCAATCCATTGACCACAACCCTACAGGTTAGGGAAAAGCTCCAAGGCCCCTGAGGCCATCAATAGTGTAGGCCACCCTGGACTAAGAGGGGCTCTCTGACACCAGCGGAGCAACTATCTCCACTTAGACTCTCAGACAGTGTCCCCAGAGACAGAAGGTTGAAATGGACAGGCCCCCAGGCCCTAATCTGAACCTTAGCTCTGGTTTCCATGTGTCCGTCCTCAGAGGTCTGTTTTCGTAGACCAGCACACGGGGCTTTTCTGAGGCACCAAACCAAACCTCTCTCGCCTCCACATGGGGAGCTTACTTACTGGGGATGTATCAAACCCTTCAGGTAGGAGAGTTCAGCAGGGCCACTGAACAACCAGCACATTCCAAGGTTTCCATGGACCCAAACGCACATTATGACGCATCCTCAGGAGAGGCCATTTCAACTCAGCCCCCTGGTTAGCGTGCCCCAGAGGCAGCAGATCAAACATATCTTGTGGCTAATGGCCAATGGGAATGCGAGGCATGCTGTACAGGGATCCATCCTTCGAACCGTGCTCTCCAGTCCTTCCGTATGGTATGTCCTGGAGCCATGCAACAGGACTCGAATGTCCCACAGAAGGAAACCTGGTGGTTTGGGGCAACCTCCAAACTCAGCGTGGGAAAACTTCCTTGGCCTCATGAGGCCCCCGCTTCATGAAGGTGCCATCATGGACACATACTCCAGCCTCAGCCAACGTCTGATCCTCAGCCTGACTTCAGATGCAGGAGATTTTGATTCAGCCTCTGCCTAGTGGGCCTGCTCTGCCCTTGGCTCCAATCCTCACTTTAGCTTGTGTTCCTAGACTTCCGTCCTCACACTCCTGGCCCACAAACCCTCCCTTCTGGGAATTCTGGGGCCACAATGAAGCACTCCGCCTGCCTCCCAGGAGAAAAACTTTGTCTATGGTGCTGCCCAGAAACCCCAAATGAGGATCAAACTGCTTGGCCCTCGGCAACACCCCAATTGCATAGGCTACCTTAAACACTGATGCTCTGTCGCAAATAGCCTGAGCCCAGACCTTCCAACAGACACCGACACAGCTGGCTGCACACCCAGCACATTGGACCCGCCACTGCCTTAGGCCACCATCCATTCCCAACCTGGGTTTTCAGTCATCAGAACCTAGACCTTATCTCCAATCCCTGCACAGGGGGGAACCTGATGCACAAGTCAGAACCCCTCCTTCCCCATGGCAAGAAACCTTGCTGCTGGCAGTGAGTCAAACCTTCAGTGTAGGAGAAAACGGCATGGCCCATGAGGCCACGCCCATGTGTGAGGGCCGCCTTGGGCACAAACACACATTGTGACCCTCAGCGTGAGTACCTTATTCAAGTAACGCCTCTCAGTGATTGGACCAAGAGCCCGCATATGTGGCTTGCCATGCCCATAGGCACGCAGGACTAACTAGATGGTGTGTATTCCAGTTGAGGGAACCCACTGCTGTGCTCTAGAGTCCCTCTCCTGGGGGGTCCCCTGTGGCAGAAAACAGTACTCTTCCCTTCCCACAGAATGAACCCAAACACTTGGGAGCTTGGACAATCCCCCAAGAGGAAGGCTCTTCCTCGGCCCCTGAAGCAACCCCTACCCTGAACGGCCACTGTGAACGCAACACCCAGAGACAAAAGCCTGAGCGACTGCCTCCCACTTGCCCTCCTTTTATATCCAGAGGATCTCCCCTCTCGGACTGGAGATCAGGCCTGCCATTACCTTGGCCCCTACCTGAGCCAAGTTTGCTTTTTCAGACATCTGTCCCCACAGCCCTGGCAAACACAGCCTCTAGGCTGGGTCCTCTGGAGCCATACCACAGGACCATGCCTGCTCTCTCCTGGGACTCTGTCCATTCCTTTGGCCACACACCTCCAGAATATGAGAAACCTCAAGGCCCCCGAGGACATACCATTACCGGGAGCCTCCCTGCACACACAGGGGCCTTCGGACACAAGCTGAGCTGCTACCTCCATGAAGGCATGCACACCGATGTCAACAGAGATAGAAGGTTGAGCCCGACAGGCCCTTAGGCCCTAATCTCAACTCTTGCTTTGTTTTCCAGGTGTCACTCCTCAGAGGCTTTGGTTCGAAGAACAGGATATGGGGCTTTCCTGAGGCACTGAACAGAACTTCTCTCGTCTCCACATGGGAAGCTTCCTTGTTGGAGCCGTGTCAAACACCTCAGGTTGGAGAATCCTGCAGAGTCCCTGAGCCACCTCCACATTCCAAGGTCTCCCAGGCCACCAAGCCACAGTAGGACTCATCTTCAGGAGAGTCCATTTCAACTCTCCCCTCTGGGTAGCTCACCCAGGAGCCCGCAGATTGAGCCTGCCTTGTCCTGACTAAAGAGTGGGAATATGAGGTGGCGTTCCCAGGCATCCATGCTTAGACACCTGCTCTCGAGTCTTTCCGTATGGGGCCTCCTGGAACCATCCAATAGCACTCGACTTTCGTGCAGAAGGAAACCTTGAGGTTTGGAGTAGTTCACAAATCCCATCGTAGGCAAACCTTCCTGGCCTCATGAGGCCCCCACACCATTCAGGAAGAGGCCATGCTGGACAAAAACTCTAGCCTGAGGCACGTCTCAGAGTTGAAATGACCTCAGTGCAGGAGATCTCGATTCAGCCTCTCAGAGTGGGCCTGCCGTGCCATCGGTCCCAAACCTCACGCTAGCTTGTGTTTTCAGACTTCCTTCCTCACACTCCTGGCAAACAAGCCCTCCGGACTAGGAACTCCAGAACCACAACCCAGACCAGGGTCTGCCCAAGGCAAGAAAAACGTTTCCCTGTGGGGCTCTCTCCAGAAAACCCAGATGAGGATCAACCTGCTCGGGCCTCGACGGTACCCGAACTGGATAGGCTGCTCTGGGCACTCATGCTCTGTCTGACACAGCCTGAAGCCAGACGTCCAGACAGACAAGGAGACAGCTGGCCGCACACCCAGCACTTCGGACACGCCATGGTCTTATGCCGTCACCTCTTCCTAACCTTGGTTTTCAGATATCTGAACCTAGACATTATATCAATTCTCCACACAGCTGGGTATCGCAAGCACAACACAGAACTCCTCCTTCCCCGTGGCTGTAAAGCTTGCTCTTGGCATGGAGTCACACCTTCAGGGTGGGAGAAACCTTCCTGGTCCCTGATGCCACGCCCAAACTTGAGTGCTGCTTGGGCACAAATTCACACTCTGACCCTCAGCATGAGCCCCATGTCAAAGAAAGGCCTGTCAGGGCCTGGGCCAAGAGCCCGCATATGGGGCTTGCCAAGCCACTATGCACCCAATCCTCACCAGTGTTTGAGTTTTCCAGTCGCCCCGCCCGTACCTGGGGCTCTGCTCCGGAATCCCTTTCTTGGAGAGACACGTGAGCCAGACAACACTTTTCCACCCTTCCCACAAAATGACCCCAAACTCTTGGGAGCTGGGACAAATCCCCAGAGAGGGATACTCGTCCACAGTCCCTGAGGCCACCCCTCCAATCCACGGCTATCTCGGACACAACATCCAGAGACAAAAGCCTGAAGGAACGCCTCCCACTCGCCCTTGTTTCAGAGGCCCAGGAGCTCCCTCTCGGGCTGTACATCCGGCCTGCCATACCCTAGGCGCCACTCATAAGCTGAGTTTGTGTTTTCAGACTTCTGTGCCCTCAGCCTGGACCCACACAACCGCCAGGCTAGGGCCTCTGGAGCCACAGCGAAAGATTGTGCCTGCCCTCTCCAAGGAAATTGTGCCCAATCCATTGACCACAACCCTACAGGTTAGGGAAAAGCTCCAAGGCCCCTGAGGCCATCAATAGTGTAGGCCACCCTGGACTAAGAGGGGCTCTCTGACACCAGCGGAGCAACTATCTCCACTTAGATTCTCAAACAGTGTCCCCAGAGACAGAAGGTTGAAATGGACAGGCCCCCAGGCCCTAATCTGAACCTTAGCTCTGGTTTCCATGTGTCCGTCCTCAGAGGTCTGTTTTCGTAGACCAGCACACGGGGCTTTTCTGAGGCACCAAACCAAACCTCTCTCGCCTCCACATGGGGAGCTTACTTACTGGGGATGTATCAAACCCTTCAGGTAGGAGAGTTCAGCATGGCCACTGAACAACCAGCACATTCCAAGGTTTCCATGGACCCAAACGCACATTATGACGCATCCTCAGGAGAGGCCATTTCAACTCAGCCCCCTGGTTAGCGTGCCCCAGAGGCAGCAGATCAAACATATCTTGTGGCTAATGGCCAATGGGAATGCGAGGCATGCTGTACAGGGATCCATCCTTCGAACCGTGCTCTCCAGTCCTTCCGTATGGTATGTCCTGGAGCCATGCAACAGGACTCGAATGTCCCACAGAAGGAAACCTGGTGGTTTGGGGCAACCACCAAACTCAGCGTGGGAAAACTTCCTTGGCCTCATGAGGCCCCCGCTTCATGAAGGTGCCATCATGGACACATACTCCAGCCTCAGCCAACGTCTGATCCTCAGCCTGACTTCAGATGCAGGAGATTTTGATTCAGCCTCTGCCTAGTGGGCCTGCTCTGCCCTTGGCTCCAATCCTCACTTTAGCTTGTGTTCCTAGACTTCCGTCCTCACACTCCTGGCCCACAAACCCTCCCTTCTGGGAATTCTGGGGCCACAATGAAGCACTCCGCCTGCCTCCCAGGAGAAAAACTTTGTCTATGGTGCTGCCCAGAAACCCCAAATGAGGATCAAACTGCTTGGCCCTCGGCAACACCCCAATTGCATAGGCTACCTTAAACACTGATGCTCTGTCGCAAATAGCCTGAGCCCAGACCTTCCAACAGACACCGACACAGCTGGCTGCACACCCAGCACATTGGACCCGCCACTGCCTTAGGCCACCATCCATTCCCAACCTGGGTTTTCAGTCATCAGAACCTAGACCTTATCTCCAATCCCTGCACAGGGGGGAACCTGATGCACAAGTCAGAACCCCTCCTTCCCCATGGCAAGAAACCTTGCTGCTGGCAGTGAGTCAAACCTTCAGTGTAGGAGAAAACGGCATGGCCCATGAGGCCACGCCCATGTGTGAGGGCCGCCTTGGGCACAAACACACATTGTGACCCTCAGCGTGAGTACCTTATTCAAGTAACGCCTCTCAGTGATTGGACCAAGAGCCCGCATATGTGGCTTGCCATGCCCATAGGCACGCAGGACTAACTAGATGGTGTGTATTCCAGTTGAGCGAACCCACTGCTGTGCTCTAGAGTCCCTCTCCTGGGGGGTCCCCTGTGGCAGAAAACAGTACTCTTCCCTTCCCACAGAATGAACCCAAACACTTGGGAGCTTGGACAATCCCCCGAGAGGAAGGCTCTTCCTCGGCCCCTGAGGCAACCCCTTCCCTGAACGGCCACTTTGAACGCAACACCCAGAGACAAAAGCCTGAGCGACTGCCTCCCAGTTGCACTCCTTTGATATCCAGAGGATCTCCCCTCTCGGACTGGAGATCAGGCCTGCCATTACCTTGGCCCCTACCTGAGCCAAGTTTGCTTTTTCAGACATCTGTCCCCACAGCCCTGGCAAACACAGCCTCTAGGCTGGGTCCTCTGGAGCCATACCACAGGACCATGCCGGCTCTCTCCTGGGAAACTCTGTCCATTCCTTTGGCCACACACCTCCAGAATATGAGAAACCTCAAGGCCCCCGAGGACATACCATTACCGGGAGCCTCCCTGCACACACAGGGGCCTTCGGACACAAGCTGAGCTGCTACCTCCATGAAGGCATGCACACAGATGTCAACAGAGATAGAAGGTTGAGCCCGACAGGCCCTTAGGCCCTATCTCAATTCTTGCTTTGTTTTCCAGGTGTCACTCCTCAGAGGCTTTGGTTCGAAGAACAGGATATGGGGCTTTCCTGAGGCACTGAACAGAACTTCTCTCGTCTCCACATGGGAAGCTTCCTTGTTGGAGCCGTGTCAAACACCTCAGGTTGGAGAATCCTGCAGAGTCCCTGAGCCACCTCCACATTCCAAGGTCTCCCAGGCCACCAAGACACAGTAGGACTCATCTTCAGGGGAGTCCATTTCAACTCTCCCCTCTGGGTAGCTCACCCAGGAGCCCGCAGATTGAGCCTGCCTTGTCCTGACTAAAGAGTGGGAATATGAGGTGGCGTTCCCAGGCATCCATGCTTAGACACCTGCTCTCGAGTCTTTCCGTATGGGGCCTCCTGGAACCATCCAATAGCACTCGACTTTCGTGCAGAAGGAAACCTTGAGGTTTGGAGTAGTTCACAAATCCCATCGTAGGCAAACCTTCCTGGCCCTCATGAGGCCCCCACACCATTCAGGAAGAGGCCATGCTGGACAAAAACTCTAGCCTGAGGCACGTCTCAGAGTTGAAATGACCTCAGTGCAGGAGATCTCGATTCAGCCTCTCAGAGTGGGCCTGCCGTGCCATCGGTCCCAAACCTCACGCTAGCTTGTGTTTCCAGACTTCCTTCCTCACACTCCTGGTAAACAAGCCCTCCGGACTAGGAACTCCAGAACCACAACCCAGCCCAGGGTCTGCCCAAGGGAAGAAAAACGTTTCCCTGTGGGGCTCTCTCCAGAAAACCCAGATGAGGATCAACCTGCTCGGGCCTCGACGGTACCCGAACTGGATAGGCTGCTCTGGGCACTCATGCTCTGTCTGACACAGCCTGAAGCCAGACGTCCAGACAGACAAGGAGACAGCTGGCCGCACACCCAGCACTTCGGACACGCCATGGTCTTATGCCGTCACCTCTTCCTAACCTTGGTTTTCAGATATCTGAACCTAGACATTATATCAATTCTCCACACAGCTGGGTATCGCAAGCACAACACAGAACTCCTCCTTCCCCGTGGCTGTAAAGCTTGCTCTTGGCATGGAGTCACACCTTCAGGGTGGGAGAAACCTTCCTGGTCCCTGATGCCACGCCCAAACTTGAGTGCTGCTTGGGCACAAATTCACACTCTGACCCTCAGCATGAGCCCCATGTCAAAGAAAGGCCTGTCAGGGCCTGGGCCAAGAGCCCGCATATGGGGCTTGCCAAGCCCCTATGCACCCAATCCTCACCAGTGTTTGAGTTTTCCAGTCGCCCCGCCCGTACCTGGGGCTCTGCTCTGGAATCCCTTTCTTGGAGAGACACGTGAGCCAGACAACACGACTCCACCCTTCCCACAAAATGACCCCAAACTCTTGGGAGCTGGGACAAATCCCCAGAGAGGGATACTCGTCCACAGTCCCTGAGGCCACCCCTCCAATCCACGGCTATCTCGGACACAACATCCAGAGACAAAAGCCTGAAGGAACGCCTCCCACTCGCCCTTGTTTCAGAGGCCCAGGAGCTCCCTCTCGGGCTGTACATCCGGCCTGCCATACCCTAGGCGCCACTCATAAGCTGAGTTTGTGTTTTCAGACTTCTGTGCCCTCAGCCTGGACCCACACAACCGCCAGGCTAGGGCCTCTGGAGCCACAGCGAAAGATTGTGCCTGCCCTCTCCAAGGAAATTGTGCCCAATCCATTGACCACACCCTACAGGTTAGGGAAAAGATCCAAGGCCCCTGAGGCCATCAATAGTGTAGGCCACCCTGGACTAAGAGGGGCTCTCTGACACCAGCGGAGCAACTATCTCCATTTAGACTCTCAGACAGTGTCCCCAGAGACAGAAGGTTGAAATGGACAGGCCCCCAGGCCCTAATCTGAACCTTAGCTCTGGTTTCCATGTGTCCGTCCTCAGAGGTCTGTTTTCGTAGACCAGCACACGGGGCTTTTCTGAGGCACCAAACCAAACCTCTCTCGCCTCCACATGGGGAGCTTACTTACTGGGGATGTATCAAACCCTTCAGGTAGGAGAGTTCGGCAGGGCCAATGAACAACCAGCACATTCCAAGGTTTCCATGGACCCAAACGCACATTATGACGCATCCTCAGGAGAGGCCATTTCAACTCAGCCCCTTGGTTAGCGTGCCCCAGAGGCAGCAGATCAAACATATCTTGTGGCTAATGGCCAATGGGAATGCGAGGCATGCTGTACAGGGATCCATCCTTCGAACCATGCTCTCCAGTCCTTCCGTATGGTATGTCCTGGAGCCATGCAACAGGACTCGAATGTCCCACAGAAGGAAACCTGGTGGTTTGGGGCAACCTCCAAACTCAGCGTGGGAAAACCTCCTTGGCCTCATGAGGCCCCCGCATCATGGACACATACTCCAGCCTCAGCCAACGTCTGATCCTCAGCCTGACTTCAGATGCAGGAGATTTTGATTCAGCCTCTGCCTAGTGGGCCTGCTCTGCCCTTGGCTCCAATCCTCACTTTAGCTTGTGTTCCTAGACTTCCGTCCTCACACTCCTGGCCCACAAACCCTCCCTTCTGGGAATTCTGGGGCCACAATGAAGCACTCCGCCTGCCTCCCAGGAGAAAAACTTTGTCTATGGTGCTGCCCAGAAACCCCAAATGAGGATCAAACTGCTTGGCCCTCGGCAACACCCCAATTGCATAGGCTACCTTAAACACTGATGCTCTGTCGCAAATAGCCTGAGCCCAGACCTTCCAACAGACACCGACACAGCTGGCTGCACACCCAGCACATTGGACCCGCCACTGCCTTAGGCCACCATCCATTCCCAACCTGGGTTTTCAGTCATCAGAACTTAGACCTTATCTCCAATCCCTGCACAGGGGGGAACCTGATGCACAAGTCAGAACCCCTCCTTCCCCATGGCAAGAAACCTTGCTGCTGGCAGTGAGTCAAACCTTCAGTGTAGGAGAAAACGGCATGGCCCATGAGGCCACGCCCATGTGTGAGGGCCGCCTTGGGCACAAACACACATTGTGACCCTCAGCGTGAGTACCTTATTCAAGTAACGCCTCTCAGTGATTGGACCAAGAGCCCGCATATGTGGCTTGCCATGCCCATAGGCACGCAGGACTAACTAGATGGTGTGTATTCCAGTTGAGCGAACCCACTGCTGTGCTCTAGAGTCCCTCTCCTGGGGGGTCCCCTGTGGCAGAAAACAGTACTCTTCCCTTCCCACAGAATGAACCCAAACACTTGGGAGCTTGGACAATCCCCCGAGAGGAAGGCTCTTCCTCGGCCCCTGAAGCAACCCCTACCCTGAACGGCCACTGTGAACGCAACACCCAGAGACAAAAGCCTGAGCGACTGCCCCCCAGTTGCCCTCCTTTGATATCCAGAGGATCTCCCCTCTCGGACTGGAGATCAGGCCTGCCATTACCTTGGCCCCTACCTGAGCCAAGTTTGCTTTTTCAGACATCTGTCCCCACAGCCCTGGCAAACACAGCCTCTAGGCTGGGTCCTCTGGAGCCATACCACAGGACCATGCCTGCTCTCTCCTGGGAAACTCTGTCCATTCCTTTGGCCACACACCTCCAGAATATGAGAAACCTCAAGGCCCCCGAGGACATACCATTACCGGGAGCCTCCCTGCACACACAGGGGCCTTCGGACACAAGCTGAGCTGCTACCTCCATGAAGGCATGCACACAGATGTCAACAGAGATAGAAGGTTGAGCCCGACAGGCCCTTAGGCCCTAATCTCAACTCTTGCTTTGTTTTCCAGGTGTCACTCCTCAGAGGCTTTGGTTCGAAGAACAGGATATGGGGCTTTCCTGAGGCACTGAACAGAACTTCTCTCGTCTCCACATGGGAAGCTTCCTGGTTGGAGCCGTGTCAAACACCTCAGGTTGGAGAATCCTGCAGAGTCCCTGAGCCACCTCTACATTCCAAGGTCTCCCAGGCCACCAAGACACAGTAGGACTCATCTTCAGGAGAGTCCATTTCAACTCTCCCCTCTGGGTAGCTCACCCAGGAGCCCGCAGATTGAGCCTGCCTTGTCCTGACTAAAGAGTGGGAATATGAGGTGGCGTTCCCAGGCATCCATGCTTAGACACCTGCTCTCGAGTCTTTCCGTATGGGGCCTCCTGGAACCATCCAATAGCACTCGACTTTCGTGCAGAAGGAAACCTTGAGGTTTGGAGTAGTTCACAAATCCCATCGTAGGCAAACCTTCCTGGCCTCATGAGGCCCCCACACCATTCAGGAAGAGGCCATGCTGGACAAAAACTCTAGCCTGAGGCACGTCTCAGAGTTGAAATGACCTCAGTGCAGGAGATCTCGATTCAGCCTCTCAGAGTGGGCCTGCCGTGCCATCGGTCCCAAACCTCACGCTAGCTTGTGTTTCCAGACTTCCTTCCTCACACTCCTGGTAAACAAGCCCTCCGGACTAGGAACTCTAGAACCACAACACAGCCCAGGGTTTGCCCAAGGGAAGAAAAACGTTTCCCTGTGGGGCTCTCTCCAGAAAACCCAGATGAGGATCAACCTGCTCGGGCCTCGACGGTACCCGAACTGGATAGGCTGCTCTGGGCACTCATGCTCTGTCTGACACAGCCTGAAGCCAGACGTCCAGACAGACAAGGAGACAGCTGGCCGCACACCCAGCACTTCGGACACGCCATGGTCTTATGCCGTCACCTCTTCCTAACCTTGGTTTTCAGATATCTGAACCTAGACATTATATCAATTCTCCACACAGCTGGGTATCGCAAGCACAACACAGAACTCCTCCTTCCCCGTGGCTGTAAAGCTTGCTCTTGGCATGGAGTCACACCTTCAGGGTGGGAGAAACCTTCCTGGTCCCTGATGCCACGCCCAAACTTGAGTGCTGCTTGGGCACAAATTCACACTCTGACCCTCAGCATGAGCCCCATGTCAAAGAAAGGCCTGTCAGGGCCTGGGCCAAGAGCCCGCATATGGGGCTTGCCAAGCCCCTATGCACCCAATCCTCACCAGTGTTTGAGTTTTCCAGTCGCCCCGCCCGTACATGGGGCTCTGCTCTGGAATCCCTTTCTTGGAGAGACACGTGAGCCAGACAACACTTTTCCACCCTTCCCACAAAATGACCCCAAACTCTTGGGAGCTGGGACAAATCCCCAGAGAGAGATACTCGTCCACAGTCCCTGAGGCCACCCCTCCAATCCACGGCTATCTCGGACACAACATCCAGAGACAAAAGCCTGAAGGAACGCCTCCCACTCGCCCTTGTTTCAGAGGCCCAGGAGCTCCCTCTCGGGCTGTACATCCGGCCTGCCATACCCTAGGCGCCACTCATAAGCTGAGTTTGTGTTTTCAGACTTCTGTGCCCTCAGCCTGGACCCACACAACCGCCAGGCTAGGGCCTCTGGAGCCACAGCGAAAGATTGTGCCTGCCCTCTCCAAGGAAATTGTGCCCAATCCATTGACCACAACCCTACAGGTTAGGGAAAAACTCCAAGGCCCCTGAGGCCATCAATAGTGTAGGCCACCCTGGACTAAGAGGGGCTCTCTGACACCAGCGGAGCAACTATCTCCACTTAGACTCTCAGACAGTGTCCCCAGAGACAGAAGTTTGAAATGGACAGGCCCCCAGGCCCTAATCTGAACCTTAGCTCTGGTTTCCATGTGTCCGTCCTCAGAGGTCTGTTTTCGTAGACCAGCACACGGGGCTTTTCTGAGGCATCAAACCAAACCTCTCTCGCCTCCACATGGGGAGCTTACTTACTGGGGATGTATCAAACCCTTCAGGTAGGAGAGTTCGGCAGGGCCACTGAACAACCAGCACATTCCAAGGTTTCCATGGACCCAAACGCACATTATGACGCATCCTCAGGAGAGGCCATTTCAACTCAGCCCCCTGGTTAGCGTGCCCCAGAGGCAGCAGATCAAACATATCTTGTGGCTAATGGCCAATGGGAATGCGAGGCATGCTGTACAGGGATCCATCCTTCGAACCGTGCTCTCCAGTCCTTCCGTATGGTATGTCCTGGAGCCATGCAACAGGACTCGAATGTCCCACAGAAGGAAACCTGGTGGTTTGGGGCAACCTCCAAACTCAGCGTGGGAAAACTTCCTGGCCTCATGAGGCCCCCGCATCATGGACACATACTCCAGCCTCAGCCAACGTCTGATCCTCAGCCTGACTTCAGATGCAGGAGATTTTGATTCAGCCTCTGCCTAGTGGGCCTGCTCTGCCCTTGGCTCCAATCCTCACTTTAGCTTGTGTTCCTAGACTTCCGTCCTCACACTCCTGGCCCACAAACCCTCCCTTCTGGGAATTCTGGGGCCACAATGAAGCACTCCGCCTGCCTCCCAGGAGAAAAACTTTGTCTATGGTGCTGCCCAGAAACCCCAAATGAGGATCAAACTGCTTGGCCCTCGGCAACACCCCAATTGCATAGGCTACCTTAAACACTGATGCTCTGTCGCAAATAGCCTGAGCCCAGACCTTCCAACAGACACCGACACAGCTGGCTGCACACCCAGCACATTGGACCCGCCACTGCCTTAGGCCACCATCCATTCCCAACCTGGGTTTTCAGTCATCAGAACTTAGACCTTATCTCCAATCCCTACACAGGGGGGAACCTGATGCACAAGTCAGAACCCCTCCTTCCCCATGGCAAGAAACCTTGCTGCTGGCAGTGAGTCAAACCTTCAGTGTAGGAGAAAACGGCATGGCCCATGAGGCCACGCCCATGTGTGAGGGCCGCCTTGGGCACAAACACACATTGTGACCCTCAGCGTGAGTACCTTATTCAAGTAACGCCTCTCAGTGATTGGACCAAGAGCCCGCATATGTGGCTTGCCATGCCCATAGGCACGCAGGACTAACTAGATGGTGTGTATTCCAGTTGAGCGAACCCACTGCTGTGCTCTAGAGTCCCTCTCCTGGGGGGTCCCCTGTGGCAGAAAACAGTACTCTTCCCTTCCCACAGAATGAACCCAAACACTTGGGAGCTTGGACAATCCCCCGAGAGGAAGGCTCTTCCTCGGCCCCTGAAGCAACCCCTACCCTGAACGGCCACTGTGAACGCAACACCCAGAGACAAAAGCCTGAGCGACTGCCTCCCAGTTGCCCTCCTTTGATATCCAGAGGATCTCCCCTCTCGGACTGGAGATCAGGCCTGCCATTACCTTGGCCCCTACCTGAGCCAAGTTTGCTTTTTCAGACATCTGTCCCCACAGCCCTGGCAAACACAGCCTCTAGGCTGGGTCCTCTGGAGCCATACCACAGGACCATGCCTGCTCTCTCCTGGGAAACTCTGTCCATTCCTTTGGCCACACACCTCCAGAATATGAGAAACCTCAAGGCCCCCGAGGACATACCATTACCGGGAGCCTCCCTGCACACACAGGGGCCTTCGGACACAAGCTGAGCTGCTACCTCCATGAAGGCATGCACACAGATGTCAACAGAGATAGAAGGTTGAGCCCGACAGGCCCTTAGGCCCTAATCTCAACTCTTGCTTTGTTTTCCAGGTGTCACTCCTCAGAGGCTTTGGTTCGAAGAACAGGATATGGGGCTTTCCTGAGGCACTGAACAGAACTTCTCTCGTCTCCACATGGGAAGCTTCCTGGTTGGAGCCGTGTCAAACACCTCAGGTTGGAGAATCCTGCAGAGTCCCTGAGCCACCTCCACATTCCAAGGTCTCCCAGGCCACCAAGACACAGTAGGACTCATCTTCAGGAGAGTCCATTTCAACTCTCCCCTCTGGGTAGCTCACCCAGGAGCCCGCAGATTGAGCCTGCCTTGTCCTGACTAAAGAGTGGGAATATGAGGTGGCGTTCCCAGGCATCCATGCTTAGACACCTGCTCTCGAGTCTTTCCGTATGGGGCCTCCTGGAACCATCCAATAGCACTCGACTTTCGTGCAGAAGGAAACCTTGAGGTTTGGAGTAGTTCACAAATCCCATCGTAGGCAAACCTTCCTGGCCCTCATGAGGCCCCCACACCATTCAGGAAGAGGCCATGCTGGACAAAAACTCTAGCCTGAGGCACGTCTCAGAGTTGAAATGACCTCAGTGCAGGAGATCTCGATTCAGCCTCTCAGAGTGGGCCTGCCGTGCCATCGGTCCCAAACCTCACGCTAGCTTGTGTTTCCAGACTTCCTTCCTCACACTCCTGGTAAACAAGCCCTCCGGACTAGGAACTCCAGAACCACAACCCAGCCCAGGGTCTGCCCAAGGGAAGAAAAACGTTTCCCTGTGGGGCTCTCTCCAGAAAACCCAGATGAGGATCAACCTGCTCGGGCCTCGACGGTACCCGAACTGGATAGGCTGCTCTGGGCACTCATGCTCTGTCTGACACAGCCTGAAGCCAGACGTCCAGACAGACAAGGAGACAGCTGGCCGCACACCCAGCACTTCGGACACGCCATGGTCTTATGCCGTCACCTCTTCCTAACCTTGGTTTTCAGATATCTGAACCTAGACATTATATCAATTCTCCACACAGCTGGGTATCGCAAGCACAACACAGAACTCCTCCTTCCCCGTGGCTGTAAAGCTTGCTCTTGGCATGGAGTCACACCTTCAGGGTGGGAGAAACCTTCCTGGTCCCTGATGCCACGCCCAAACTTGAGTGCTGCTTGGGCACAAATTCACACTCTGACCCTCAGCATGAGCCCCATGTCAAAGAAAGGCCTGTCAGGGCCTGGGCCAAGAGCCCGCATATGGGGCTTGCCAAGCCCCTATGCACCCAATCCTCACCAGTGTTTGAGTTTTCCAGTCGCCCCGCCCGTACCTGGGGCTCTGCTCTGGAATCCCTTTCTTGGAGAGACACGTGAGCCAGACAACACTTTTCCACCCTTCCCACAAAATGACCCCAAACTCTTGGGAGCTGGGACAAATCCCCAGAGAGGGATACTCGTCCACAGTCCCTGAGGCCACCCCTCCAATCCACGGCTATCTCGGACACAACATCCAGAGACAAAAGCCTGAAGGAACGCCTCCCACTCGCCCTTGTTTCAGAGGCCCAGGAGCTCCCTCTCGGGCTGTACATCCGGCCTGCCATACCCTAGGCGCCACTCATAAGCTGAGTTTGTGTTTTCAGACTTCTGTGCCCTCAGCCTGGACCCACACAACCGCCAGGCTAGGGCCTCTGGAGCCACAGCGAAAGATTGTGCCTGCCCTCTCCAAGGAAATTGTGCCCAATCCATTGACCACACCCTACAGGTTAGGGAAAAGATCCAAGGCCCCTGAGGCCATCAATAGTGTAGGCCACCCTGGACTAAGAGGGGCTCTCTGACACCAGCGGAGCAACTATCTCCATTTAGACTCTCAGACAGTGTCCCCAGAGACAGAAGGTTGAAATGGACAGGCCCCCAGGCCCTAATCTGAACCTTAGCTCTGGTTTCCATGTGTCCGTCCTCAGAGGTCTGTTTTCGTAGACCAGCACACGGGGCTTTTCTGAGGCACCAAACCAAACCTCTCTCGCCTCCACATGGGGAGCTTACTTACTGGGGATGTATCAAACCCTTCAGGTAGGAGAGTTCGGCAGGGCCAATGAACAACCAGCACATTCCAAGGTTTCCATGGACCCAAACGCACATTATGACGCATCCTCAGGAGAGGCCATTTCAACTCAGCCCCTTGGTTAGCGTGCCCCAGAGGCAGCAGATCAAACATATCTTGTGGCTAATGGCCAATGGGAATGCGAGGCATGCTGTACAGGGATCCATCCTTCGAACCATGCTCTCCAGTCCTTCCGTATGGTATGTCCTGGAGCCATGCAACAGGACTCGAATGTCCCACAGAAGGAAACCTGGTGGTTTGGGGCAACCTCCAAACTCAGCGTGGGAAAACCTCCTTGGCCTCATGAGGCCCCCGCATCATGGACACATACTCCAGCCTCAGCCAACGTCTGATCCTCAGCCTGACTTCAGATGCAGGAGATTTTGATTCAGCCTCTGCCTAGTGGGCCTGCTCTGCCCTTGGCTCCAATCCTCACTTTAGCTTGTGTTCCTAGACTTCCGTCCTCACACTCCTTGCCCACAAACCCTCCCTTCTGGGAATTCTGGGGCAACAATGAAGCACTCCGCCTGCCTCCCAGGAGAAAAACTTTGTCTATGGTGCTGCCCAGAAACCCCAAATGAGGATCAAACTGCTTGGCCCTCGGCAACACCCCAATTGCATAGGCTACCTTAAACACTGATGCTCTGTCGCAAATAGCCTGAGCCCAGACCTTCCAACAGACACCGACACAGCTGGCTGCACACCCAGCACATTGGACCCGCCACTGCCTTAGGCCACCATCCATTCCCAACCTGGGTTTTCAGTCATCAGAACTTAGACCTTATCTCCAATCCCTGCACAGGGGGGAACCTGATGCACAAGTCAGAACCCCTCCTTCCCCATGGCAAGAAACCTTGCTGCTGGCAGTGAGTCAAACCTTCAGTGTAGGAGAAAACGGCATGGCCCATGAGGCCACGCCCATGTGTGAGGGCCGCCTTGGGCACAAACACACATTGTGACCCTCAGCGTGAGTACCTTATTCAAGTAACGCCTCTCAGTGATTGGACCAAGAGCCCGCATATGTGGCTTGCCATGCCCATAGGCACGCAGGACTAACTAGATGGTGTGTATTCCAGTTGAGCGAACCCACTGCTGTGCTCTAGAGTCCCTCTCCTGGGGGGTCCCCTGTGGCAGAAAACAGTACTCTTCCCTTCCCACAGAATGAACCCAAACACTTGGGAGCTTGGACAATCCCCCGAGAGGAAGGCTCTTCCTCGGCCCCTGAAGCAACCCCTACCCTGAACGGCCACTGTGAACGCAACACCCAGAGACAAAAGCCTGAGCGACTGCCTCCCAGTTGCCCTCCTTTGATATCCAGAGGATCTCCCCTCTCGGACTGGAGATCAGGCCTGCCATTACCTTGGCCCCTACCTGAGCCAAGTTTGCTTTTTCAGACATCTGTCCCCACAGCCCTGGCAAACACAGCCTCTAGGCTGGGTCCTCTGGAGCCATACCACAGGACCATGCCTGCTCTCTCCTGGGAAACTCTGTCCATTCCTTTGGCCACACACCTCCAGAATATGAGAAACCTCAAGGCCCCCGAGGACATACCATTACCGGGAGCCTCCCTGCACACACAGGGGCCTTCGGACACAAGCTGAGCTGCTACCTCCATGAAGGCATGCACACAGATGTCAACAGAGATAGAAGGTTGAGCCCGACAGGCCCTTAGGCCCTAATCTCAACTCTTGCTTTGTTTTCCAGGTGTCACTCCTCAGAGGCTTTGGTTCGAAGAACAGGATATGGGGCTTTCCTGAGGCACTGAACAGAACTTCTCTCGTCTCCACATGGGAAGCTTCCTGGTTGGAGCCGTGTCAAACACCTCAGGTTGGAGAATCCTGCAGAGTCCCTGAGCCACCTCCACATTCCAAGGTCTCCCAGGCCACCAAGACACAGTAGGACTCATCTTCAGGAGAGTCCATTTCAACTCTCCCCTCTGGGTAGCTCACCCAGGAGCCCGCAGATTGAGCCTGCCTTGTCCTGACTAAAGAGTGGGAATATGAGGTGGCGTTCCCAGGCATCCATGCTTAGACACCTGCTCTCGAGTCTTTCCGTATGGGGCCTCCTGGAACCATCCAATAGCACTCGACTTTCGTGCAGAAGGAAACCTTGAGGTTTGGAGTAGTTCACAAATCCCATCGTAGGCAAACCTTCCTGGCCCTCATGAGGCCCCCACACCATTCAGGAAGAGGCCATGCTGGACAAAAACTCTAGCCTGAGGCACGTCTCAGAGTTGAAATGACCTCAGTGCAGGAGATCTCGATTCAGCCTCTCAGAGTGGGCCTGCCGTGCCATCGGTCCCAAACCTCACGCTAGCTTGTGTTTCCAGACTTCCTTCCTCACACTCCTGGTAAACAAGCCCTCCGGACTAGGAACTCCAGAACCACAACCCAGCCCAGGGTCTGCCCAAGGGAAGAAAAACGTTTCCCTGTGGGGCTCTCTCCAGAAAACCCAGATGAGGATCAACCTGCTCGGGCCTCGACGGTACCCGAACTGGATAGGCTGCTCTGGGCACTCATGCTCTGTCTGACACAGCCTGAAGCCAGACGTCCAGACAGACAAGGAGACAGCTGGCCGCACACCCAGCACTTCGGACACGCCATGGTCTTATGCCGTCACCTCTTCCTAACCTTGGTTTTCAGATATCTGAACCTAGACATTATATCAATTCTCCACACAGCTGGGTATCGCAAGCACAACACAGAACTCCTCCTTCCCCGTGGCTGTAAAGCTTGCTCTTGGCATGGAGTCACACCTTCAGGGTGGGAGAAACCTTCCTGGTCCCTGATGCCACGCCCAAACTTGAGTGCTGCTTGGGCACAAATTCACACTCTGACCCTCAGCATGAGCCCCATGTCAAAGAAAGGCCTGTCAGGGCCTGGGCCAAGAGCCCGCATATGGGGCTTGCCAAGCCCCTATGCACCCAATCCTCACCAGTGTTTGAGTTTTCCAGTCGCCCCGCCCGTACCTGGGGCTCTGCTCTGGAATCCCTTTCTTGGAGAGACACGTGAGCCAGACAACACGACTCCACCCTTCCCACAAAATGACCCCAAACTCTTGGGAGCTGGGACAAATCCCCAGAGAGGGATACTCGTCCACAGTCCCTGAGGCCACCCCTCCAATCCACGGCTATCTCGGACACAACATCCAGAGACAAAAGCCTGAAGGAACGCCTCCCACTCGCCCTTGTTTCAGAGGCCCAGGAGCTCCCTCTCGGGCTGTACATCCGGCCTGCCATACCCTAGGCGCCACTCATAAGCTGAGTTTGTGTTTTCAGACTTCTGTGCCCTCAGCCTGGACCCACACAACCGCCAGGCTAGGGCCTCTGGAGCCACAGCGAAAGATTGTGCCTGCCCTCTCCAAGGAAATTGTGCCCAATCCATTGACCACACCCTACAGGTTAGGGAAAAGATCCAAGGCCCCTGAGGCCATCAATAGTGTAGGCCACCCTGGACTAAGAGGGGCTCTCTGACACCAGCGGAGCAACTATCTCCATTTAGACTCTCAGACAGTGTCCCCAGAGACAGAAGGTTGAAATGGACAGGCCCCCAGGCCCTAATCTGAACCTTAGCTCTGGTTTCCATGTGTCCGTCCTCAGAGGTCTGTTTTCGTAGACCAGCACACAGGGCTTTTCTGAGGCACCAAACCAAACCTCTCTCGCCTCCACATGGGGAGCTTACTTACTGGGGATGTATCAAACCCTTCAGGTAGGAGAGTTCGGCAGGGCCAATGAACAACCAGCACATTCCAAGGTTTCCATGGACCCAAACGCACATTATGACGCATCCTCAGGAGAGGCCATTTCAACTCAGCCCCTTGGTTAGTGTGCCCCAGAGGCAGCAGATCAAACATATCTTGTGGCTAATGGCCAATGGGAATGCGAGGCATGCTGTACAGGGATCCATCCTTCGAACCATGCTCTCCAGTCCTTCCGTATGGTATGTCCTGGAGCCATGCAACAGGACTCGAATGTCCCACAGAAGGAAACCTGGTGGTTTGGGGCAACCTCCAAACTCAGCGTGGGAAAACCTCCTTGGCCTTATGAGGCCCCCGCATCATGGACACATACTCCAGCCTCAGCCAACGTCTGATCCTCAGCCTGACTTCAGATGCAGGAGATTTTGATTCAGCCTCTGCCTAGTGGGCCTGCTCTGCCCTTGGCTCCAATCCTCACTTTAGCTTGTGTTCCTAGACTTCCGTCCTCACACTCCTTGCCCACAAACCCTCCCTTCTGGGAATTCTGGGGCCACAATGAAGCACTCCGCCTGCCTCCCAGGAGAAAAACTTTGTCTATGGTGCTGCCCAGAAACCCCAAATGAGGATCAAACTGCTTGGCCCTCGGCAACACCCCAATTGCATAGGCTACCTTAAACACTGATGCTCTGTCGCAAATAGCCTGAGCCAAGACCTTCCAACAGACACCGACACAGCTGGCTGCACACCCAGCACATTGGACCCGCCACTGCCTTAGGCCACCATCCATTCCCAACCTGGGTTTTCAGTCATCAGAACTTAGACCTTATCTCCAATCCCTGCACAGGGGGGAACCTGATGCACAAGTCAGAACCCCTCCTTCCCCATGGCAAGAAACCTTGCTGCTGGCAGTGAGTCAAACCTTCAGTGTAGGAGAAAACGGCATGGCCCATGAGGCCACGCCCATGTGTGAGGGCCGCCTTGGGCACAAACACACATTGTGACCCTCAGCGTGAGTACCTTATTCAAGTAACGCCTCTCAGTGATTGGACCAAGAGCCCGCATATGTGGCTTGCCATGCCCATAGGCACGCAGGACTAACTAGATGGTGTGTATTCCAGTTGAGCGAACCCACTGCTGTGCTCTAGAGTCCCTCTCCTGGGGGGTCCCCTGTGGCAGAAAACAGTACTCTTCCCTTCCCACAGAATGAACCCAAACACTTGGGAGCTTGGACAATCCCCCGAGAGGAAGGCTCTTCCTCGGCCCCTGAAGCAACCCCTACCCTGAACGGCCACTGTGAACGCAACACCCAGAGACAAAAGCCTGAGCGACTGCCTCCCAGTTGCCCTCCTTTGATATCCAGAGGATCTCCCCTCTCGGACTGGAGATCAGGCCTGCCATTACCTTGGCCCCTACCTGAGCCAAGTTTGCTTTTTCAGACATCTGTCCCCACAGCCCTGGCAAACACAGCCTCTAGGCTGGGTCCTCTGGAGCCATACCACAGGACCATGCCTGCTCTCTCCTGGGAAACTCTGTCCATTCCTTTGGCCACACACCTCCAGAATATGAGAAACCTCAAGGCCCCCGAGGACATACCATTACCGGGAGCCTCCCTGCACACACAGGGGCCTTCGGACACAAGCTGAGCTGCTACCTCCATGAAGGCATGCACACAGATGTCAACAGAGATAGAAGGTTGAGCCCGACAGGCCCTTAGGCCCTAATCTCAACTCTTGCTTTGTTTTCCAGGTGTCACTCCTCAGAGGCTTTGGTTCGAAGAACAGGATATGGGGCTTTCCTGAGGCACTGAACAGAACTTCTCTCGTCTCCACATGGGAAGCTTCCTGGTTGGAGCCGTGTCAAACACCTCAGGTTGGAGAATCCTGCAGAGTCCCTGAGCCACCTCCACATTCCAAGGTCTCCCAGGCCACCAAGACACAGTAGGACTCATCTTCAGGAGAGTCCATTTCAACTCTCCCCTCTGGGTAGCTCACCCAGGAGCCCGCAGATTGAGCCTGCCTTGTCCTGACTAAAGAGTGGGAATATGAGGTGGCGTTCCCAGGCATCCATGCT
The DNA here is from genome assembly GCF_964662115.1 of Mustela nivalis. Lineage (NCBI taxonomy): Eukaryota > Metazoa > Chordata > Mammalia > Carnivora > Mustelidae > Mustela > Mustela nivalis. Next base: position 50,967 of record NW_028135551.1, on the reverse strand, counting down.
TAGACACCTGCTCTCGAGTCTTTCCGTATGGGGCCTCCTGGAACCATCCAATAGCACTCGACTTTTGTGCAGAAGGAAACCTTGAGGTTTGGAGTAGTTCACAAATCCCATCGTAGGCAAACCTTCCTGGCCCTCATGAGGCCCCCACACCATTCAGGAAGAGGCCATGCTGGACAAAAACTCTAGCCTGAGGCACGTCTCAGAGTTGAAATGACCTCAGTGCAGGAGATCTCGATTCAGCCTCTCAGAGTGGGCCTGCCGTGCCATCGGTCCCAAACCTCACGCTAGCTTGTGTTTCCAGACTTCCTTCCTCACACTCCTGGTAAACAAGCCCTCCGGACTAGGAACTCCAGAACCACAACCCAGCCCAGGGTCTGCCCAAGGGAAGAAAAACGTTTCCCTGTGGGGCTCTCTCCAGAAAACCCAGATGAGGATCAACCTGCTCGGGCCTCGACGGTACCCGAACTGGATAGGCTGCTCTGGGCACTCATGCTCTGTCTGACACAGCCTGAAGCCAGACGTCCAGACAGACAAGGAGACAGCTGGCCGCACACCCAGCACTTCGGACACGCCATGGTCTTATGCCGTCACCTCTTCCTAACCTTGGTTTTCAGATATCTGAACCTAGACATTATATCAATTCTCCACACAGCTGGGTATCGCAAGCACAACACAGAACTCCTCCTTCCCCGTGGCTGTAAAGCTTGCTCTTGGCATGGAGTCACACCTTCAGGGTGGGAGAAACCTTCCTGGTCCCTGATGCCACGCCCAAACTTGAGTGCTGCTTGGGCACAAATTCACACTCTGACCCTCAGCATGAGCCCCATGTCAAAGAAAGGCCTGTCAGGGCCTGGGCCAAGAGCCCGCATATGGGGCTTGCCAAGCCCCTATGCACCCAATCCTCACCAGTGTTTGAGTTTTCCAGTCGCCCCGCCCGTACCTGGGGCTCTGCTCTGGAATCCCTTTCTTGGAGAGACACGTGAGCCAGACAACACTTTTCCACCCTTCCCACAAAATGACCCCAAACTCTTGGGAGCTGGGACAAATCCCCAGAGAGGGATACTCGTCCACAGTCCCTGAGGCCACCCCTCCAATCCACGGCTATCTCGGACACAACATCCAGAGACAAAAGCCTGAAGGAACGCCTCCCACTCGCCCTTGTTTCAGAGGCCCAGGAGCTCCCTCTCGGGCTGTACATCCGGCCTGCCATACCCTAGGCGCCACTCATAAGCTGAGTTTGTGTTTTCAGACTTCTGTGCCCTCAGCCTGGACCCACACAACCGCCAGGCTAGGGCCTCTGGAGCCACAGCGAAAGATTGTGCCTGCCCTCTCCAAGGAAATTGTGCCCAATCCATTGACCACACCCTACAGGTTAGGGAAAAGATCCAAGGCCCCTGAGGCCATCAATAGTGTAGGCCACCCTGGACTAAGAGGGGCTCTCTGACACCAGCGGAGCAACTATCTCCATTTAGACTCTCAGACAGTGTCCCCAGAGACAGAAGGTTGAAATGGACAGGCCCCCAGGCCCTAATCTGAACCTTAGCTCTGGTTTCCATGTGTCCGTCCTCAGAGGTCTGTTTTCGTAGACCAGCACACGGGGCTTTTCTGAGGCACCAAACCAAACCTCTCTCGCCTCCACATGGGGAGCTTACTTACTGGGGATGTATCAAACCCTTCAGGTAGGAGAGTTCGGCAGGGCCAATGAACAACCAGCACATTCCAAGGTTTCCATGGACCCAAACGCACATTATGACGCATCCTCAGGAGAGGCCATTTCAACTCAGCCCCCTGGTTAGCGTGCCCCAGAGGCAGCAGATCAAACATATCTTGTGGCTAATGGCCAATGGGAATGCGAGGCATGCTGTACAGGGATCCATCCTTCGAACCGTGCTCTCCAGTCCTTCCGTATGGTATGTCCTGGAGCCATGCAACAGGACTCGAATGTCCCACAGAAGGAAACCTGGTGGTTTGGGGCAACCACCAAACTCAGCGTGGGACACATACTCCAGCCTCAGCCAACGTCTGATCTTCAGCCTGACTTCAGATGCAGGAGATTTTGATTCAGCCTCTGCCTAGTGGGCCTGCTCTGCCCTTGGCTCCAATCCTCACTTTAGCTTGTGTTCCTAGACTTCCGTCCTCACACTCCTGGCCCACAAACCCTCCCTACTGGGAATTCTGGGGCCACAATGAAGCACTCCGCCTGCCTCCCAGGAGAAAAACTTTGTCTATGGTGCTGCCCAGAAACCCCAAATGAGGATCAAACTGCTTGGCCCTCGGCAACACCTCAATTGCATAGGCTACCTTAAACACTGATGCTCTGTCGCAAATAGCCTGAGCCCAGACCTTCCAACAGACACCGACACAGCTGGCTGCACACCCAGCACATTGGACCCGCCACTGCCTTAGGCCACCATCCATTCCCAACCTGGGTTTTCAGTCATCAGAACCTAGACCTTATCTCCAATCCCTGCACAGGGCGGAACCTGATGCACAAGTCAGAACCCCTCCTTCCCCATGGCAAGAAACCTTGCTGCTGGCAGTGAGTCAAACCTTCAGTGTAGGAGAAAACGGCATGGCCCATGAGGCCACGCCCATGTGTGAGGGCCGCCTTGGGCACAAACACACATTGTGACCCTCAGCGTGAGTACTTTATTCAAGTAACGCCTCTCAGTGATTGGACCAAGAGCCCGCATATGTGGCTTGCCATGCCCATAGGCACGCAGGACTAACTAGATGGTGTGTATTCCAGTTGAGCGAACCCACTGCTGTGCTCTAGAGTCCCTCTCCTGGGGGTTCCCCTGTGGCAGAAAACAGTACTCTTCCCTTCCCACAGAATGAACCCAAACACTTGGGAGCTTGGACAATCCCCCGAGAGGAAGGCTCTTCCTCGGCCCCTGAAGCAACCCCTACCCTGAACGGCCACTGTGAACGCAACACCCAGAGACAAAAGCCTGAGCGACTGCCTCCCACTTGCCCTCCTTTGATATCCAGAGGATCTCCCCTCTCGGACTGGAGATCAGGCCTGCCATTACCTTGGCCCCTACCTGAGCCAAGTTTGCTTTTTCAGACATCTGTCCCCACAGCCCTGGCAAACACAGCCTCTAGGCTGGGTCCTCTGGAGCCATACCACAGGACCATGCCTGCTCTCTCCTGTGAAACTCTGTCCATTCCTTTGGCCACACACCTCCAGAATATGAGAAACCTCAAGGCCCCCGAGGACATACCATTACCGGGAGCCTCCCTGCACACACAGGGGCCTTCGGACACAAGCTGAGCTGCTACCTCCATGAAGGCATGCACACAGATGTGAACAGAGATAGAAGGTTGAGCCCGACAGGCCCTTAGGCCCTAATCTCAACTCTTGCTTTGTTTTCCAGGTGTCACTCCTCAGAGGCTTTGGTTCGAAGAACAGGATATGGGGCTTTCCTGAGGCACTGAACAGAACTTCTCTCGTCTCCACATGGGAAGCTTCCTTGTTGGAGCCGTGTCAAACACCTCAGGTTGGAGAATCCTGCAGAGTCCCTGAGCCACCTCCACATTCCAAGGTCTCCCAGGCCACCAAGCCACAGTAGGACTCATCTTCAGGAGAGTCCATTTCAACTCTCCCCTCTGGGTAGCTCACCCAGGAGCCCGCAGATTGAGCCTGCCTTGTCCTGACTAAAGAGTGGGAATATGAGGTGGCGTTCCCAGGCATCCATGCTTAGACACCTGCTCTCGAGTCTTTCCGTATGGGGCCTCCTGGAACCATCCAATAGCACTCGACTTTCGTGCAGAAGGAAACCTTGAGGTTTGGAGTAGTTCACAAATCCCATCGTAGGCAAACCTTCCTGGCCTCATGAGGCCCCCACACCATTCAGGAAGAGGCCATGCTGGACAAAAACTCTAGCCTGAGGCACGTCTCAGAGTTGAAATGACCTCAGTGCAGGAGATCTCGATTCAGCCTCTCAGAGTGGGCCTGCCGTGCCATCGGTCCCAAACCTCACGCTAGCTTGTGTTTTCAGACTTCCTTCCTCACACTCCTGGCAAACAAGCCCTGCGGACTAGGAACTCCAGAACCACAACCCAGCCCAGGGTCTGCCCAAGGCAAGAAAAACGTTTCCCTGTGGGGCTCTCTCCAGAAAACCCAGATGAGGATCAACCTGCTCGGGCCTCGACGGTACCCGAACTGGATAGGCTGCTCTGGGCACTCATGCTCTGTCTGACACAGCCTGAAGCCAGACGTCCAGACAGACAAGGAGACAGCTGGCCGCACACCCAGCACTTCGGACACGCCATGGTCTTATGCCGTCACCTCTTCCTAACCTTGGTTTTCAGATATCTGAACCTAGACATTATATCAATTCTCCACACAGCTGGGTATCGCAAGCACAACACAGAACTCCTCCTTCCCCGTGGCTGTAAAGCTTGCTCTTGGCATGGAGTCACACCTTCAGGGTGGGAGAAACCTTCCTGGTCCCTGATGCCACGCCCAAACTTGAGTGCTGCTTGGGCAAAAATTCACACTCTGACCCTCAGCATGAGCCCCATGTCAAAGAAAGGCCTGTCAGGGCCTGGGCCAAGAGCCCGCATATGGGGCTTGCCAAGCCCCTATGCACCCAATCCTCACCAGTGTTTGAGTTTTCCAGTCGCCCCGCCCGTACCTGGGGCTCTGCTCTGGAATCCCTTTCTTGGAGAGACACATGAGCCAGACAACACGACTCCACCCTTCCCACAAAATGACCCCAAACTCTTGGGAGCTGGGACAAATCCCCAGAGAGGGATACTCGTCCACAGTCCCTGAGGCCACCCCTCCAATCCACGGCTATCTCGGACACAACATCCAGAGACAAAAGCCTGAAGGAACGCCTCCCACTCGCCCTTGTTTCAGAGGCCCAGGAGCTCCCTCTCGGGCTGTACATCCGGCCTGCCATACCCTAGGCGCCACTCATAAGCTGAGTTTGTGTTTTCAGACTTCTGTGCCCTCAGCCTGGACCCACACAACCGCCAGGCTAGGGCCTCTGGAGCCACAGCGAAAGATTGTGCCTACCCTCTCCAAGGAAATTGTGCCCAATCCATTGACCACAACCCTACAGGTTAGGGAAAAGTTCCAAGGCCCCTGAGGCCATCAATAGTGTAGGCCACCCTGGACTAAGAGGGGCTCTCTGACACCAGCGGAGCAACTATCTCCACTTAGACTCTCAGACAGTGTCCCCAGAGACAGAAGGTTGAAATGGACAAGCGCCCAGGCCCTAATCTGAACCTTAGCTTTGGTTTCCATGTGTCCGTCCTCAGAGGTCTGTTTTCGTAGACCAGCACACGGGGCTTTTCTGAGGCACCAAACCAAACCTCTCTCGCCTCCACATGGGGAGCTTACTTACTGGGGATGTATCAAACCCTTCAGGTAGGAGAGTTCCGCAGGGCCACTGAACAACCAGCACATTCCAAGGTTTCCATGGACCCAAACGCACATTATGACGCATCCTCAGGAGAGGCCATTTCAACTCAGCCCCCTGGTTAGCGTGCCCCAGAGGCAGCAGATCAAACATATCTTGTGGCTAATGGCCAATGGGAATGCGAGGCATGCTGTACAGGGATCCATCCTTCGAACCGTGCTCTCCAGTCCTTCCGTATGGTATGTCCTGGAGCCATGCAACAGGACTCGAATGTCCCACAGAAGGAAACCTGGTGGTTTGGGGCAACCTCCAAACTCAGCGTGGGAAAACTTCCTTGGCCTCATGAGGCTCCCGCGTCATGAAGGTGCCATCATGGACACATACTCCAGCCTCAGCCAACGTCTGATCCTCAGCCTGACTTCAGATGCAGGAGATTTTGATTCAGCCTCTGCCTAGTGGGCCTGCTCTGCCCTTGGCTCCAATCCTCACTTTAGCTTGTGTTCCTAGACTTCCGTCCTCACACTCCTGGCCCACAAACCCTCCCTTCTGGGAATTCTGGGGCCACAATGAAGCACTCCGCCTGCCTCCCAGGAGAAAAACTTTGTCTATGGTGCTGCCCAGAAACCCCAAATGAGGATCAAACTGCTTGGCCCTCGGCAACACCCCAATTGCATAGGCTACCTTAAACACTGATGCTCTGTCGCAAATAGCCTGAGCCCAGACCTTCCAACAGACACCGACACAGCTGGCTGCACACCCAGCACATTGGACCCGCCACTGCCTTAGGCCACCATCCATTCCCAACCTGGGTTATCAGTCATCAGAACCTAGACCTTATCTCCAATCCCTGCACAGGGGGGAACCTGATGCACAAGTCAGAACCCCTCCTTCCCCATGGCAAGAAACCTTGCTGCTGGCAGTGAGTCAAACCTTCAGTGTAGGAGAAAACGGCATGGCCCATGAGGCCACGCCCATGTGTGAGGGCCGCCTTGGGCACAAACACACATTGTGACCCTCAGCGTGAGTACCTTATTCAAGTAACGCCTCTCAGTGATTGGACCAAGAGCCCGCATATGTGGCTTGCCATGCCCATAGGCACGCAGGACTAACTAGATGGTGTGTATTCCAGTTGAGGGAACCCACTGCTGTGCTCTAGAGTCCCTCTCCTGGGGGGTCCCCTGTGGCAGAAAACAGTACTCTTCCCTTCCCACAGAATGAACCCAAACACTTGGGAGCTTGGACAATCCCCCGAGAGGAAGGCTCTTCCTCGGCCCCTGAAGCAACCCCTACCCTGAACGGCCACTGTGAACGCAACACCCAGAGATAAAAGCCTGAGCGACTGCCTCCCACTTGCCCTCCTTTGATATCCAGAGGATCTCCCCTCTCGGACTGGAGATCAGGCCTGCCATTACCTTGGCCCCTACCTGTGCCAAATTTGCTTTTTCAGACATCTGTAAACACAGCCCTGGCAAACACAGCCTCTAGGCTGGGTCCTCTGGAGCCATACCACAGGACCATGCCTGCTCTCTCCTGGGAAACTCTGTCCTTTACTTTGGCTACACACCTCCAGAATATGAGAAACCTCAAGGCCCCCGAGGACATACCATTACCGGGAGCCTCCCTGCACACACAGGGGCCTTCGGACACAAGCTGAGCTGCTACCTCCATGAAGGCATGCACACAGATGTCAACAGAGATAGAAGGTTAAGCCCGACAGGCCCTTAGGCCCTAATCTCAACTCTTGCTTTGTTTTCCAGGTGTCACTCCTCAGAGGCTTTGGTTCGAAGAACAGGATATTGGGCTTTCCTGAGGCACTGAACAGAACTTCTCTCGTCTCCACATGGGAAGCTTCCTTGTTGGAGCCGTGTCAAACACCTCAGGTTGGAGAATCCTGCAGAGTCCCTGAGCCACCTCCACATTCCAAGGTCTCCCAGGCCACCAAGCCACAGTAGGACTCATCTTCAGGAGAGTCCATTTCAACTCTCCCCTCTGGGTAGCTCACCCAGGAGCCCGCAGATTGAGCCTGCCTTGTCCTGACTAAAGAGTGGGAATATGAGGTGGCATTCCCAGGCATCCATGCTTAGACACCTGCTCTCGAGTCTTTCCGTATGGGGCCTCCTGGAACCATCCAATAGCACTCGACTTTCGTGCAGAAGGAAACCTTGAGGTTTGGAGTAGTTCACAAATCCCATCGTAGGCAAACCTTCCTGGCCTCATGAGGCCCCCACACCATTCAGGAAGAGGCCATGCTGGACAAAAACTCTAGCCTGAGGCACGTCTCAGAGTTGAAATGACCTCAGTGCAGGAGATCTCGATTCAGCCTCTCAGAGTGGGCCTGCCGTGCCATCGGTCCCAAACCTCACGCTAGCTTGTGTTTTCAGACTTCCTTCCTCACACTCCTGGCAAACAAGCCCTCCGGACTAGGAACTCCAGAACCACAACCCAGCCCAGGGTCTGCCCAAGGGAAGAAAAACGTTTCCCTGTGGGGCTCTCTCCAGAAAACCCAGATGAGGATCAACCTGCTCGGGCCTCGACGGTACCCGAACTGGATAGGCTGCTCTGGGCACTCATGCTCTGTCTGACACAGCCTGAAGCCAGACGTCCAGACAGACAAGGAGACAGCTGGCCGCACACCCAGCACTTCGGACACGCCATGGTCTTATGCCGTCACCTCTTCCTAACCTTGGTTTTCAGATATCTGAACCTAGACTTTATATCAATTCTCCACATAGCTGGGTTTTGCAAGCACAACACAGAACTCCTCCTTCCCCGTGGCTGTAAAGCTTGCTCTTGGCATGGAGTCACACCTTCAGGGTGGGAGAAACCTTCCTGGTCCCTGATGCCACGCCCAAACTTGAGTGCTGCTTGGGCACAAATTCACACTCTGACCCTCAGCATGAGCCCCATGTCAAAGAAAGGCCTGTCAGGGCCTGGGCCAAGAGCCCGCATATGGGGCTTGCCAAGCCCCTATGCACCCAATCCTCACCAGTGTTTGAGTTTTCCAGTCGCCCCGCCCGTACCTGGGGCTCTGCTCTGGAATCCCTTTCTTGGAGAGACACGTGAGCCAGACAACACTTTTCCACCCTTCCCACAAAATGACCCCAAACTCTTGGGAGCTGGGACAAATCCCCAGAGAGGGATACTCGTCCACAGTCCCTGAGGCCACCCCTCCAATCCACGGCTATCTCGGACACAACATCCAGAGACAAAAGCCTGAAGGAACGCCTCCCACTCGCCCTTGTTTCAGAGGCCCAGGAGCTCCCTCTCGGGCTGTACATCCGGCCTGCCATACCCTAGGCGCCACTCATAAGCTGAGTTTGTGTTTTCAGACTTCTGTGCCCTCAGCCTGGACCCACACAACCGCCAGGCTAGGGCCTCTGGAGCCACAGCGAAAGATTGTGCCTGCCCTCTCCAAGGAAATTGTGCCCAATCCATTGACCACCACCCTACAGGTTAGGGAAAAGCTCCAAGGCCCCTGAGGCCATCAATAGTGTAGGCCACCCTGGACTAAGAGGGGCTCTCTGACACCAGCGGAGCAACTATCTCCACTTAGACTCTCAGACAGTGTCCCCAGAGACAGAAGGTTGAAATGGACAGGCCCCCAGGCCCTAATCTGAACCTTAGCTTTGGTTTCCATTTGTCCGTCCTCAGAGGTCTGTTTTCGTAGACCAGCACACGGGGCTTTTCTGAGGCACCAAACCAAACCTCTCTCGCCTCCACATGGGGAGCTTACTTACTGGGGATGTATCAAACCCTTCAGGTAGGAGAGTTCCGCAGGGCCACTGAACAACCAGCACATTCCAAGGTTTCCATGGACCCAAACGCACATTATGACGCATCCTCAGGAGAGGCCATTTCAACTCAGCCCCCTGGTTAGCGTGCCCCAGAGGCAGCAGATCAAACATATCTTGTGGCTAATGGCCAATGGGAATGCGAGGCATGCTGTACAGGGATCCATCCTTCGAACCGTGCTCTCCAGTCCTTCCGTATGGTATGTCCTGGAGCCATGCAACAGGACTCGAATGTCCCACAGAAGGAAACCTGGTGGTTTGGGGCAACCTCCAAACTCAGCGTGGGAAAACTTCCTTGGCCTCATGAGGCCCCCGCTTCATGAAGGTGCCATCATGGACACATACTCCAGCCTCAGCCAACGTCTGATCCTCAGCCTGACTTCAGATGCAGGAGATTTTGATTCAGCCTCTGCCTAGTGGGCCTGCTCTGCCCTTGGCTCCAATCCTCACTTTAGCTTGTGTTCCTAGACTTCCGTCCTCACACTCCTGGCCCACAAACCCTCCCTACTGGGAATTCTGGGGCCACAATGAAGCACTCCGCCTGCCTCCCAGGAGAAAACCTTTGTCTATGGTGCTGCCCAGAAACCCCAAATGAGGATCAAACTGCTTGGCCCTCGGCAACACCCCAATTGCATAGGCTACCTTAAACACTGATGCTCTGTCGCAAATAGCCTGAGCCCAGACCTTCCAACAGACACCGACACAGCTGGCTGCACACCCAGCACATTGGACCCACCACTGCCTTAGGCCACCATCCATTCCCAACCTGGGTTTTCAGTCATCAGAACCTAGACCTTATCTCCAATCCCTGCACAGGGGGGAACCTGATGCACAAGTCAGAACCCCTCCTTCCCCATGGCAAGAAACCTTGCTGCTGGCAGTGAGTCAAACCTTCAGTGTAGGAGAAAACGGCATGGCCCATGAGGCCACGCCCATGTGTGAGGGCCTCCTTGGGCACAAACACACATTGTGACCCTCAGCGTGAGTACCTTATTCAAGTAACGCCTCTCAGTGATTGGACCAAGAGCCCGCATATGTGGCTTTCCATGCCCATAGGCACGCAGGACTAACTAGATGGTGTGTATTCCAGTTGAGGGAACCCACTGCTGTGCTCTAGAGTCCCTCTCCTGGGGGGTCCCCTGTGGCAGAAAACAGTACTCTTCCCTTCCCACAGAATGAACCCAAACACTTGGGAGCTTGGACAATCCCCCGAGAGGAAGGCTCTTCCTCGGCCCCTGAAGCAACCCCTACCCTGAACGGCCACTGTGAACGCAACACCCAGAGACAAAAGCCTGAGCGACTGCCTCCCACTTGCCCTCCTTTGATATCCAGAGGATCTCCCCTCTCGGACTGGAGATCAGGCTTGCCATTACCTTGGCCCCTACCTGAGCCAAGTTTGCTTTTTCAGATATCTGTCCCCACAGCCCTGGCAAACACAGCCTCTAGGCTGGGTCCTCTGGAGCCATACCACAGGACCATGCCTGCTCTCTCCTGGGAAACTCTGTCCATTCCTTTGGCCACACACCAGAATATGAGAAACCTCAAGGCCCCCGAGGACATACCATTACCGGGAGCCTCCCTGCACACACAGGGGCCTTCGGACACAAGCTGAGCTGCTACCTCCATGAAGGCATGCACACAGATGTCAACAGAGATAGAAGGTTGAGCCCGACAGGCCCTTAGGCCCTAATCTCAACTCTTGCTTTGTTTTCCAGGTGTCACTCCTCAGAGGCTTTGGTTCGAAGAACAGGATATGGGGCTTTCCTGAGGCACTGAACAGAACTTCTCTCGTCTCCACATGGGAAGCTTCCTTGTTGGAGCCGTGTCAAACACCTCAGGTTGGAGAATCCTGCAGAGTCCCTGAGCCACCTCCACATTCCAAGGTCTCCCAGGCCACCAAGCCACAGTAGGACTCATCTTCAGGAGAGTCCATTTCAACTCTCCCCTCTGGGTAGCTCACCCAGGAGCCCGCAGATTGAGCCTGCCTTGTCCTGACTAAAGAGTGGGAATATGAGGTGGCGTTCCCAGGCATCCATGCTTAGACACCTGCTCTCGAGTCTTTCCGTATGGGGCCTCCTGGAACCATCCAATAGCACTCGACTTTCGTGCAGAAGGAAACCTTGAGGTTTGGAGTAGTTCACAAATCCCATCGTAGGCAAACCTTCCTGGCCTCATGAGGCCCCCACACCATTCAGGAAGAGGCCATGCTGGACAAAAACTCTAGCCTGAGGCACGTCTCAGAGTTGAAATGACCTCAGTGCAGGAGATCTCGATTCAGCCTCTCAGAGTGGGCCTGCCGTGCCATCGGTCCCAAACCTCACGCTAGCTTGTGTTTTCAGACTTCCTTCCTCACACTCCTGGCAAACAAGCCCTCCGGACTAGGAACTCCAGAACCACAACCCAGCCCAGGGTCTGCCCAAGGCAAGAAAAACGTTTCCCTGTGGGGCTCTCTCCAGAAAACCCAGATGAGGATCAACCTGCTCGGGCCTCGACGGTACCCGAACTGGATAGGCTGCTCTGGGCACTCATGCTCTGTCTGACACAGCCTGAAGCCAGACGTCCAGACAGACAAGGAGACAGCTGGCCGCACACCCAGCACTTCGGACACGCCATGGTCTTATGCCGTCACCTCTTCCTAACCTTGGTTTTCAGATATCTGAACCTAGACATTATATCAATTCTCCACACAGCTGGGTATCGCAAGCACAACACAGAACTCCTCCTTCCCCGTGGCTGTAAAGCTTGCTCTTGGCATGGAGTCACACCTTCAGGGTGGGAGAAACCTTCCTGGTCCCTGATGCCACGCCCAAACTTGAGTGCTGCTTGGGCACAAATTCACACTCTGACCCTCAGCATGAGCCCCATGTCAAAGAAAGGCCTGTCAGGGCCTGGGCCAAGAGCCCGCATATGGGGCTTGCCAAGCCCCTATGCACCCAATCCTCACCAGTGTTTGAGTTTTCCAGTCGCCCCGCCCGTACATGGGGCTCTGCTCTGGAATCCCTTTCTTGGAGAGACACGTGAGCCAGACAACACTTTTCCACCCTTCCCACAAAATGACCCCAAACTCTTGGGAGCTGGGACAAATCCCCAGAGAGAGATACTCGTCCACAGTCCCTGAGGCCACCCCTCCAATCCACGGCTATCTCGGACACAACATCCAGAGACAAAAGCCTGAAGGAACGCCTCCCACTCTCCCTTGTTTCAGAGGCCCAGGAGCTCCCTCTCGGGCTGTACATCCGGCCTGCCATACCCTAGGCGCCACTCATAAGCTGAGTTTGTGTTTTCAGACTTCTGTGCCCTCAGCCTGGACCCACACAACCGCCAGGCTAGGGCCTCTGGAGCCACAGCGAAAGATTGTGCCTGCCCTCTCCAAGGAAATTGTGCCCAATCCATTGACCACAACCCTACAGGTTAGGGAAAAGCTCCAAGGCCCCTGAGGCCATCAATAGTGTAGGCCACCCTGGACTAAGAGGGGCTCTCTGACACCAGCGGAGCAACTACCTCCACTTAGACTCTCAGACAGTGTCCCAGAGACAGAAGGTTGAAATGGACAGGCCCCCAGGCCCTAATCTGAACCTTAGCTCTGGTTTCCATGTGTCCGTCCTCAGAGGTCTGTTTTCGTAGACCAGCACACGGGGCTTTTCTGAGGCACCAAACCAAACCTCTCTCGCCTCCACATGGGGAGCTTACTTACTGGGGATGTATCAAACCCTTCAGGTAGGAGAGTTCCGCAGGGCCACTGAACAACCAGCACATTCCAAGGTTTCCATGGACCCAAACGCACATTATGACGCATCCTCAGGAGAGGCCATTTCAACTCAGCCCCCTGGTTAGCGTGCCCCAGAGGCAGCAGATCAAACATATCTTGTGGATAATGGCCAATGGGAATGCGAGGCATGCTGTACAGGGATCCATCCTTCGAACCGTGCTCTCCAGTCCTTCCGTATGGTATGTCCTGGAGCCATGCAACAGGACTCGAATGTCCCACAGAAGGAAACCTGGTGGTTTGGGGCAACCACCAAACTCAGCGTGGGACACATACTCCAGCCTCAGCCAACGTCTGATCTTCAGCCTGACTTCAGATGCAGGAGATTTTGATTCAGCCTCTGCCTAGTGGGCCTGCTCTGCCCTTGGCTCCAATCCTCACTTTAGCTTGTGTTCCTAGACTTCCGTCCTCACACTCCTGGCCCACAAACCCTCCCTACTGGGAATTCTGGGGCCACAATGAAGCACTCCGCCTGCCTCCCAGGAGAAAAACTTTGTCTATGGTGCTGCCCAGAAACCCCAAATGAGGATCAAACTGCTTGGCCCTCGGCAACACCTCAATTGCATAGGCTACCTTAAACACTGATGCTCTGTCGCAAATAGCCTGAGCCCAGACCTTCCAACAGACACCGACACAGCTGGCTGCACACCCAGCACATTGGACCCGCCACTGCCTTAGGCCACCATCCATTCCCAACCTGGGTTTTCAGTCATCAGAACCTAGACCTTATCTCCAATCCCTGCACAGGGCGGAACCTGATGCACAAGTCAGAACCCCTCCTTCCCCATGGCAAGAAACCTTGCTGCTGGCAGTGAGTCAAACCTTCAGTGTAGGAGAAAACGGCATGGCCCATGAGGCCACGCCCATGTGTGAGGGCCGCCTTGGGCACAAACACACATTGTGACCCTCAGCGTGAGTACTTTATTCAAGTAACGCCTCTCAGTGATTGGACCAAGAGCCCGCATATGTGGCTTGCCATGCCCATAGGCACGCAGGACTAACTAGATGGTGTGTATTCCAGTTGAGCGAACCCACTGCTGTGCTCTAGAGTCCCTCTCCTGGGGGTTCCCCTGTGGCAGAAAACAGTACTCTTCCCTTCCCACAGAATGAACCCAAACACTTGGGAGCTTGGACAATCCCCCGAGAGGAAGGCTCTTCCTCGGCCCCTGAAGCAACCCCTACCCTGAACGGCCACTGTGAACGCAACACCCAGAGACAAAAGCCTGAGCGACTGCCTCCCACTTGCCCTCCTTTGATATCCAGAGGATCTCCCCTCTCGGACTGGAGATCAGGCCTGCCATTACCTTGGCCCCTACCTGAGCCAAGTTTGCTTTTTCAGACATCTGTCCCCACAGCCCTGGCAAACACAGCCTCTAGGCTGGGTCCTCTGGAGCCATACCACAGGACCATGCCTGCTCTCTCCTGGGAAACTCTGTCCATTCCTTTGGCCACACACCTCCAGAATATGAGAAACCTCAAGGCCCCCGAGGACATACCATTACCGGGAGCCTCCCTGCACACACAGGGGCCTTCGGACACAAGCTGAGCTGCTACCTCCATGAAGGCATGCACACAGATGTGAACAGAGATAGAAGGTTGAGCCCGACAGGCCCTTAGGCCCTAATCTCAACTCTTGCTTTGTTTTCCAGGTGTCACTCCTCAGAGGCTTTGGTTCGAAGAACAGGATATGGGGCTTTCCTGAGGCACTGAACAGAACTTCTCTCGTCTCCACATGGGAAGCTTCCTTGTTGGAGCCGTGTCAAACACCTCAGGTTGGAGAATCCTGCAGAGTCCCTGAGCCACCTCCACATTCCAAGGTCTCCCAGGCCACCAAGCCACAGTAGGACTCATCTTCAGGAGAGTCCATTTCAACTCTCCCCTCTGGGTAGCTCACCCAGGAGCCCGCAGATTGAGCCTGCCTTGTCCTGACTAAAGAGTGGGAATATGAGGTGGCGTTCCCAGGCATCCATGCTTAGACACCTGCTCTCGAGTCTTTCCGTATGGGGCCTCCTGGAACCATCCAATAGCACTCGACTTTCGTGCAGAAGGAAACCTTGAGGTTTGGAGTAGTTCACAAATCCCATCGTAGGCAAACCTTCCTGGCCTCATGAGGCCCCCACACCATTCAGGAAGAGGCCATGCTGGACAAAAACTCTAGCCTGAGGCACGTCTCAGAGTTGAAATGACCTCAGTGCAGGAGATCTCGATTCAGCCTCTCAGAGTGGGCCTGCCGTGCCATCGGTCCCAAACCTCACGCTAGCTTGTGTTTTCAGACTTCCTTCCTCACACTCCTGGCAAACAAGCCCTGCGGACTAGGAACTCCAGAACCACAACCCAGCCCAGGGTCTGCCCAAGGCAAGAAAAACGTTTCCCTGTGGGGCTCTCTCCAGAAAACCCAGATGAGGATCAACCTGCTCGGGCCTCGACGGTACCCGAACTGGATAGGCTGCTCTGGGCACTCATGCTCTGTCTGACACAGCCTGAAGCCAGACGTCCAGACAGACAAGGAGACAGCTGGCCGCACACCCAGCACTTCGGACACGCCATGGTCTTATGCCGTCACCTCTTCCTAACCTTGGTTTTCAGATATCTGAACCTAGACATTATATCAATTCTCCACACAGCTGGGTATCGCAAGCACAACACAGAACTCCTCCTTCCCCGTGGCTGTAAAGCTTGCTCTTGGCATGGAGTCACACCTTCAGGGTGGGAGAAACCTTCCTGGTCCCTGATGCCACGCCCAAACTTGAGTGCTGCTTGGGCACAAATTCACACTCTGACCCTCAGCATGAGCCCCATGTCAAAGAAAGGCCTGTCAGGGCCTGGGCCAAGAGCCCGCATATGGGGCTTGCCAAGCCCCTATGCACCCAATCCTCACCAGTGTTTGAGTTTTCCAGTCGCCCCGCCCGTACCTGGGGCTCTGCTCTGGAATCCCTTTCTTGGAGAGACACGTGAGCCAGACAACACTTTTCCACCCTTCCCACAAAATGACCCCAAACTCTTGGGAGCTGGGACAAATCCCCAGAGAGGGATACTCGTCCACAGTCCCTGAGGCCACCCCTCCAATCCACGGCTATCTCGGACACAACATCCAGAGACAAAAGCCTGAAGGAACGCCTCCCACTCTCCCTTGTTTCAGAGGCCCAGGAGCTCCCTCTCGGGCTGTACATCCGGCCTGCCATACCCTAGGCGCCACTCATAAGCTGAGTTTGTGTTTTCAGACTTCTGTGCCCTCAGCCTGGACCCACACAACCGCCAGGCTAGGGCCTCTGGAGCCACAGCGAAAGATTGTGCCTACCCTCTCCAAGGAAATTGTGCCCAATCCATTGACCACAACCCTACAGGTTAGGGAAAAGTTCCAAGGCCCCTGAGGCCATCAATAGTGTAGGCCACCCTGGACTAAGAGGGGCACTCTGACACCAGCGGAGCAACTATCTCCACTTAGACTCTCAGACAGTGTCCCCAGAGACAGAAGGTTGAAATGGACAAGCGCCCAGGCCCTAATCTGAACCTTAGCTTTGGTTTCCATGTGTCCGTCCTCAGAGGTCTGTTTTCGTAGACCAGCACACGGGGCTTTTCTGAGGCACCAAACCAAACCTCTCTCGCCTCCACATGGGGAGCTTACTTACTGGGGATGTATCAAACCCTTCAGGTAGGAGAGTTCCGCAGGGCCACTGAACAACCAGCACATTCCAAGGTTTCCATGGACCCAAACGCACATTATGACGCATCCTCAGGAGAGGCCATTTCAACTCAGCCCCCTGGTTAGCGTGCCCCAGAGGCAGCAGATCAAACATATCTTGTGGCTAATGGCCAATGGGAATGCGAGGCATGCTGTACAGGGATCCATCCTTCGAACCGTGCTCTCCAGTCCTTCCGTATGGTATGTCCTGGAGCCATGCAACAGGACTCGAATGTCCCACAGAAGGAAACCTGGTGGTTTGGGGCAACCTCCAAACTCAGCGTGGGAAAACTTCCTTGGCCTCATGAGGCTCCCGCGTCATGAAGGTGCCATCATGGACACATACTCCAGCCTCAGCCAACGTCTGATCCTCAGCCTGACTTCAGATGCAGGAGATTTTGATTCAGCCTCTGCCTAGTGGGCCTGCTCTGCCCTTGGCTCCAATCCTCACTTTAGCTTGTGTTCCTAGACTTCCGTCCTCACACTCCTGGCCCACAAACCCTCCCTTCTGGGAATTCTGGGGCCACAATGAAGCACTCCGCCTGCCTCCCAGGAGAAAAACTTTGTCTATGGTGCTGCCCAGAAACCCCAAATGAGGATCAAACTGCTTGGCCCTCGGCAACACCCCAATTGCATAGGCTACCTTAAACACTGATGCTCTGTCGCAAATAGCCTGAGCCCAGACCTTCCAACAGACACCGACACAGCTGGCTGCACACCCAGCACATTGGACCCGCCACTGCCTTAGGCCACCATCCATTCCCAACCTGGGTTATCAGTCATCAGAACCTAGACCTTATCTCCAATCCCTGCACAGGGGGGAACCTGATGCACAAGTCAGAACCCCTCCTTCCCCATGACAAGAAACCTTGCTGCTGGCAGTGAGTCAAACCTTCAGTGTAGGAGAAAACGGCATGGCCCATGAGGCCACGCCCATGTGTGAGGGCCGCCTTGGGCACAAACACACATTGTGACCCTCAGCGTGAGTACCTTATTCAAGTAACGCCTCTCAGTGATTGGACCAAGAGCCCGCATATGTGGCTTGCCACGCCCATAGGCACGCAGGACTAACTAGATGGTGTGTATTCCAGTTGAGGGAACCCACTGCTGTGCTCTAGAGTCCCTCTCCTGGGGGGTCCCCTGTGGCAGAAAACAGTACTCTTCCCTTCCCACAGAATGAACCCAAACACTTGGGAGCTTGGACAATCCCCCGAGAGGAAGGCTCTTCCTCGGCCCCTGAAGCAACCCCTACCCTGAACGGCCACTGTGAACGCAACACCCAGAGACAAAAGCCTGAGCGACTGCCTCCCACTTGCCCTCCTTTGATATCCAGAGGATCTCCCCTCTCGGACTGGAGATCAGGCCTGCCATTACCTTGGCCCCTACCTGAGCCAAGTTTGCTTTTTCAGACATCTGTCCCCACAGCCCTGGCAAACACAGCCTCTAGGCTGGGTCCTCTGGAGCCATACCACAGGACCATGCCTGCTCTCTCCTGGGAAACTCTGTCCATTCCTTTGGCCACACACCTCCAGAATATGAGAAACCTCAAGGCCCCCGAGGACATACCATTACCGGGAGCCTCCCTGCACACACAGGGGCCTTCGGACACAAGCTGAGCTGCTACCTCCATGAAGGCATGCACACAGATGTGAACAGAGATAGAAGGTTGAGCCCGACAGGCCCTTAGGCCCTAATCTCAACTCTTGCTTTGTTTTCCAGGTGTCACTCCTCAGAGGCTTTGGTTCGAAGAACAGGATATGGGGCTTTCCTGAGGCACTGAACAGAACTTCTCTCGTCTCCACATGGGAAGCTTCCTTGTTGGAGCCGTGTCAAACACCTCAGGTTGGAGAATCCTGCAGAGTCCCTGAGCCACCTCCACATTCCAAGGTCTCCCAGGCCACCAAGCCACAGTAGGACTCATCTTCAGGAGAGTCCATTTCAACTCTCCCCTCTGGGTAGCTCACCCAGGAGCCCGCAGATTGAGCCTGCCTTGTCCTGACTAAAGAGTGGGAATATGAGGTGGCGTTCCCAGGCATCCATGCTTAGACACCTGCTCTCGAGTCTTTCCGTATGGGGCCTCCTGGAACCATCCAATAGCACTCGACTTTCGTGCAGAAGGAAACCTTGAGGTTTGGAGTAGTTCACAAATCCCATCGTAGGCAAACCTTCCTGGCCTCATGAGGCCCCCACACCATTCAGGAAGAGGCCATGCTGGACAAAAACTCTAGCCTGAGGCACGTCTCAGAGTTGAAATGACCTCAGTGCAGGAGATCTCGATTCAGCCTCTCAGAGTGGGCCTGCCGTGCCATCGGTCCCAAACCTCACGCTAGCTTGTGTTTTCAGACTTCCTTCCTCACACTCCTGGCAAACAAGCCCTGCGGACTAGGAACTCCAGAACCACAACCCAGCCCAGGGTCTGCCCAAGGCAAGAAAAACGTTTCCCTGTGGGGCTCTCTCCAGAAAACCCAGATGAGGATCAACCTGCTCGGGCCTCGACGGTACCCGAACTGGATAGGCTGCTCTGGGCACTCATGCTCTGTCTGACACAGCCTGAAGCCAGACGTCCAGACAGACAAGGAGACAGCTGGCCGCACACCCAGCACTTCGGACACGCCATGGTCTTATGCCGTCACCTCTTCCTAACCTTGGTTTTCAGATATCTGAACCTAGACATTATATCAATTCTCCACACAGCTGGGTATCGCAAGCACAACACAGAACTCCTCCTTCCCCGTGGCTGTAAAGCTTGCTCTTGGCATGGAGTCACACCTTCAGGGTGGGAGAAACCTTCCTGGTCCCTGATGCCACGCCCAAACTTGAGTGCTGCTTGGGCACAAATTCACACTCTGACCCTCAGCATGAGCCCCATGTCAAAGAAAGGCCTGTCAGGGCCTGGGCCAAGAGCCCGCATATGGGGCTTGCCAAGCCCCTATGCACCCAATCCTCACCAGTGTTTGAGTTTTCCAGTCGCCCCGCCCGTACCTGGGGCTCTGCTCTGGAATCCCTTTCTTGGAGAGACACGTGAGCCAGACAACACTTTTCCACCCTTCCCACAAAATGACCCCAAACTCTTGGGAGCTGGGACAAATCCCCAGAGAGGGATACTCGTCCACAGTCCCTGAGGCCACCCCTCCAATCCACGGCTATCTCGGACACAACATCCAGAGACAAAAGCCTGAAGGAACGCCTCCCACTCGCCCTTGTTTCAGAGGCCCAGGAGCTCCCTCTCGGGCTGTACATCCGGCCTGCCATACCCTAGGCGCCACTCATAAGCTGAGTTTGTGTTTTCAGACTTCTGTGCCCTCAGCCTGGACCCACACAACCGCCAGGCTAGGGCCTCTGGAGCCACAGCGAAAGATTGTGCCTACCCTCTCCAAGGAAATTATGCCCAATCCATTGACCACAACCCTACAGGTTAGGGAAAAGTTCCAAGGCCCCTGAGGCCATCAATAGTGTAGGCCACCCTGGACTAAGAGGGGCACTCTGACACCAGCGGAGCAACTATCTCCACTTAGACTCTCAGACAGTGTCCCCAGAGACAGAAGGTTGAAATGGACAAGCGCCCAGGCCCTAATCTGAACCTTAGCTTTGGTTTCCATGTGTCCGTCCTCAGAGGTCTGTTTTCGTAGACCAGCACACGGGGCTTTTCTGAGGCACCAAACCAAACCTCTCTCGCCTCCACATGGGGAGCTTACTTACTGGGGATGTATCAAACCCTTCAGGTAGGAGAGTTCCGCAGGGCCACTGAACAACCAGCACATTCCAAGGTTTCCATGGACCCAAACGCACATTATGACGCATCCTCAGGAGAGGCCATTTCAACTCAGCCCCCTGGTTAGCGTGCCCCAGAGGCAGCAGATCAAACATATCTTGTGGCTAATGGCCAATGGGAATGCGAGGCATGCTGTACAGGGATCCATCCTTCGAACCGTGCTCTCCAGTCCTTCCGTATGGTATGTCCTGGAGCCATGCAACAGGACTCGAATGTCCCACAGAAGGAAACCTGGTGGTTTGGGGCAACCTCCAAACTCAGCGTGGGAAAACTTCCTTGGCCTCATGAGGCTCCCGCGTCATGAAGGTGCCATCATGGACACATACTCCAGCCTCAGCCAACGTCTGATCCTCAGCCTGACTTCAGATGCAGGAGATTTTGATTCAGCCTCTGCCTAGTGGGCCTGCTCTGCCCTTGGCTCCAATCCTCACTTTAGCTTGTGTTCCTAGACTTCCGTCCTCACACTCCTGGCCCACAAACCCTCCCTACTGGGAATTCTGGGGCCACAATGAAGCACTCCGCCTGCCTCCCAGGAGAAAAACTTTGTCTATGGTGCTGCCCAGAAACCCCAAATGAGGATCAAACTGCTTGGCCCTCGGCAACACCCCAATTGCATAGGCTACCTTAAACACTGATGCTCTGTCGCAAATAGCCTGAGCCCAGACCTTCCAACAGACACCGACACAGCTGGCTGCACACCCAGCACATTGGACCCGCCACTGCCTTAGGCCACCATCCATTCCCAACCTGGGTTATCAGTCATCAGAACCTAGACCTTATCTCCAATCCCTGCACAGGGGGGAACCTGATGCACAAGTCAGAACCCCTCCTTCCCCATGACAAGAAACCTTGCTGCTGGCAGTGAGTCAAACCTTCAGTGTAGGAGAAAACGGCATGGCCCATGAGGCCACGCCCATGTGTGAGGGCCGCCTTGGGCACAAACACACATTGTGACCCTCAGCGTGAGTACCTTATTCAAGTAACGCCTCTCAGTGATTGGACCAAGAGCCCGCATATGTGGCTTGCCACGCCCATAGGCACGCAGGACTAACTAGATGGTGTGTATTCCAGTTGAGGGAACCCACTGCTGTGCTCTAGAGTCCCTCTCCTGGGGGGTCCCCTGTGGCAGAAAACAGTACTCTTCCCTTCCCACAGAATGAACCCAAACACTTGGGAGCTTGGACAATCCCCCGAGAGGAAGGCTCTTCCTCGGCCCCTGAAGCAACCCCTACCCTGAACGGCCACTGTGAACGCAACACCCAGAGACAAAAGCCTGAGCGACTGCCTCCCACTTGCCCTCCTTTGATATCCAGAGGATCTCCCCTCTCGGACTGGAGATCAGGCCTGCCATTACCTTGGCCCCTACCTGAGCCAAATTTGCTTTTTCAGACATCTGTCCCCACAGCCCTGGCAAACACAGCCTCTAGGCTGGGTCCTCTGGAGCCATACCACAGGACCATGCCTGCTCTCTCCTGGGAAACTCTGTCCTTTACTTTGGCTACACACCTCCAGAATATGAGAAACCTCAAGGCCCCCGAGGACATACCATTACCGGGAGCCTCCCTGCACACACAGGGGCCTTCGGACACAAGCTGAGCTGCTACCTCCATGAAGGCATGCACACAGATGTCAACAGAGATAGAAGGTTAAGCCCGACAGGCCCTTAGGCCCTAATCTCAACTCTTGCTTTGTTTTCCAGGTGTCACTCCTCAGAGGCTTTGGTTCGAAGAACAGGATATTGGGCTTTCCTGAGGCACTGAACAGAACTTCTCTCGTCTCCACATGGGAAGCTTCCTTGTTGGAGCCGTGTCAAACACCTCAGGTTGGAGAATCCTGCAGAGTCCCTGAGCCACCTCCACATTCCAAGGTCTCCCAGGCCACCAAGACACAGTAGGACTCATCTTCAGGAGAGTCCATTTCAACTCTCCCCTCTGGGTAGCTCACCCAGGAGCCCGCAGATTGAGCCTGCCTTGTCCTGACTAAAGAGTGGGAATATGAGGTGGCATTCCCAGGCATCCATGCTTAGACACCTGCTCTCGAGTCTTTCCGTATGGGGCCTCCTGGAACCATCCAATAGCACTCGACTTTCGTGCAGAAGGAAACCTTGAGGTTTGGAGTAGTTCACAAATCCCATCGTAGGCAAACCTTCCTGGCCTCATGAGGCCCCCACACCATTCAGGAAGAGGCCATGCTGGACAAAAACTCTAGCCTGAGGCACGTCTCAGAGTTGAAATGACCTCAGTGCAGGAGATCTCGATTCAGCCTCTCAGAGTGGGCCTGCCGTGCCATCGGTCCCAAACCTCACGCTAGCTTGTGTTTTCAGACTTCCTTCCTCACACTCCTGGCAAACAAGCCCTCCGGACTAGGAACTCCAGAACCACAACCCAGCCCAGGGTCTGCCCAAGGGAAGAAAAACGTTTCCCTGTGGGGCTCTCTCCAGAAAACCCAGATGAGGATCAACCTGCTCGGGCCTCGACGGTACCCGAACTGGATAGGCTGCTCTGGGCACTCATGCTCTGTCTGACACAGCCTGAAGCCAGACGTCCAGACAGACAAGGAGACAGCTGGCCGCACACCCAGCACTTCGGACACGCCATGGTCTTATGCCGTCACCTCTTCCTAACCTTGGTTTTCAGATATCTGAACCTAGACTTTATATCAATTCTCCACATAGCTGGGTTTTGCAAGCACAACACAGAACTCCTCCTTCCCCGTGGCTGTAAAGCTTGCTCTTGGCATGGAGTCACACCTTCAGGGTGGGAGAAACCTTCCTGGTCCCTGATGCCACGCCCAAACTTGAGTGCTGCTTGGGCACAAATTCACACTCTGACCCTCAGCATGAGCCCCATGTCAAAGAAAGGCCTGTCAGGGCCTGGGCCAAGAGCCCGCATATGGGGCTTGCCAAGCCCCTATGCACCCAATCCTCACCAGTGTTTGAGTTTTCCAGTCGCCCCGCCCGTACCTGGGGCTCCGTTCTGGAATCCCTTTCTTGGAGAGACACATGAGCCAGACAACACGACTCCACCCTTCCCACAAAATGACCCCAAACTCTTGGGAGCTGGGATAAATCCCCAGAGAGGGATACTCGTCCACAGTCCCTGAGGCCACCCCTCCAATCCACGGCTATCTCGGACACAACATCCAGAGACAAAAGCCTGAAGGAACGCCTCCCACTCGCCCTTGTTTCAGAGGCCCAGGAGCTCCCTCTCGGGCTGTACATCCGGCCTGCCATACCCTAGGCGCCACTCATAAGCTGAGTTTGTGTTTTCAGACTTCTGTGCCCTCAGCCTGGACCCACACAACCGCCAGGCTAGGGCCTCTGGAGCCACAGCGAAAGATTGTGCCTGCCCTCTCCAAGGAAATTGTGCCCAATCCATTGACCACCACCCTACAGGTTAGGGAAAAGCTCCAAGGCCCCTGAGGCCATCAATAGTGTAGGCCACCCTGGACTAAGAGGGGCTCTCTGACACCAGCGGAGCAACTATCTCCACTTAGACTCTCAGACAGTGTCCCCAGAGACAGAAGGTTGAAATGGACAGGCCCCCAGGCCCTAATCTGAACCTTAGCTTTGGTTTCCATTTGTCCGTCCTCAGAGGTCTGTTTTCGTAGACCAGCACACGGGGCTTTTCTGAGGCACCAAACCAAACCTCTCTCGCCTCCACATGGGGAGCTTACTTACTGGGGATGTATCAAACCCTTCAGGTAGGAGAGTTCCGCAGGGCCACTGAACAACCAGCACATTCCAAGGTTTCCATGGACCCAAACGCACATTATGACGCATCCTCAGTAGAGGCCATTTCAACTCAGCCCCCTGGTTAGCGTGCCCCAGAGGCAGCAGATCAAACATATCTTGTGGCTAATGGCCAATGGGAATGCGAGGCATGCTGTACAGGGATCCATCCTTCGAACCGTGCTCTCCAGTCCTTCCGTATGGTATGTCCTGGAGCCATGCAACAGGACTCGAATGTCCCACAGAAGGAAACCTGGTGGTTTGGGGCAACCTCCAAACTCAGCGTGGGAAAACTTCCTTGGCCTCATGAGGCCCCCGCTTCATGAAGGTGCCATCATGGACACATACTCCAGCCTCAGCCAACGTCTGATCCTCAGCCTGACTTCAGATGCAGGAGATTTTGATTCAGCCTCTGCCTAGTGGGCCTGCTCTGCCCTTGGCTCCAATCCTCACTTTAGCTTGTGTTCCTAGACTTCCGTCCTCACACTCCTGGCCCACAAACCCTCCCTACTGGGAATTCTGGGGCCACAATGAAGCACTCCGACTGCCTCCCAGGAGAAAAACTTTGTCTATGGTGCTGCCCAGAAACCCCAAATGAGGATCAAACTGCTTGGCCCTCGGCAACACCCCAATTGCATAGGCTACCTTAAACACTGATGCTCTGTCGCAAATAGCCTGAGCCCAGACCTTCCAACAGACACCGACACAGCTGGCTGCACACCCAGCACATTGGACCCGCCACTGCCTTAGGCCACCATCCATTCCCAACCTGGGTTTTCAGTCATCAGAACCTAGACCTTATCTCCAATCCCTGCACAGGGCGGAACCTGATGCACAAGTCAGAACCCCTCCTTCCCCATGGCAAGAAACCTTGCTGCTGGCAGTGAGTCAAACCTTCAGTGTAGGAGAAAACGGCATGGCCCATGAGGCCACACCATGTGTGAGGGCCGCCTTGGGCACAAACACACATTGTGACCCTCAGCGTGAGTACCTTATTCAAGTAACGCCTCTCAGTGATTGGACCAAGAGCCCGCATATGTGGCTTGCCATGCCCATAGGCACGCAGGACTAACTAGATGGTGTGTATTCCAGTTGAGGGAACCCACTGCTGTGCTCTAGAGTCCCTCTCCTGGGGGGTCCCCTGTGGCAGAAAACAGTACTCTTCCCTTCCCACAGAATGAACCCAAACACTTGGGAGCTTGGACAATCCCCCGAGAGGAAGGCTCTTCCTCGGCCCCTGAAGCAACCCCTACCCTGAACGGCCACTATGAACGCAACACCCAGAGACAAAAGCCTGAGCGACTGCCTCCCACTTGCCCTCCTTTGATATCCAGAGGATCTCCCCTCTCGGACTGGAGATCAGGCCTGCCATTACCTTGGCCCCTACCTGAGCCAAGTTTGCTTTTTCAGACATCTGTCCCCACAGCCCTGGCAAACACAGCCTCTAGGCTGGGTCCTCTGGAGCCATACCACAGGACCATGCCTGCTCTCTCTTGGGAAACTCTGTCCATTCCTTTGGCCACACACCTCCAGAATATGAGAAACCTCAAGGCCCCCGAGGACATACCATTACCGGGAGCCTCCCTGCACACACAGGGGCCTTCGGACACAAGCTGAGCTGCTACCTCCATGAAGGCATGCACACAGATGTCAACAGAGATAGAAGGTTGAGCCCGACAGGCCCTTAGGCCCTAATCTCAACTCTTGCTTTGTTTTCCAGGTGTCACTCCTCAGAGGCTTTGGTTCGAAGAACAGGATATGGGGCTTTCCTGAGGCACTGAACAGAACTTCTCTCGTCTCCACATGGGAAGCTTCCTGGTTGGAGCCGTGTCAAACACCTCAGGTTGGAGAATCCTGCAGAGACCCTGAGCCACCTCCACATTCCAAGGTCTCCCAGGCCACCAAGCCACAGTAGGACTCATCTTCAGGAGAGTCCATTTCAACTCTCCCCTCTGGGTAGCTCACCCAGGAGCCCGCAGATTGAGCCTGCCTTGTCCTGACTAAAGAGTGGGAATATGAGGTGGCGTTCCCAGGCATCCATGCTTAGACACCTGCTCTCGAGTCTTTCCGTATGGGGCCTCCTGGAACCATCCAATAGCACTCGACTTTCGTGCAGAAGGAAACCTTGAGGTTTGGAATAGTTCACAAATCCCATCGTAGGCAAACCTTCCTGGCCTCATGAGGCCCCCACACCATTCAGGAAGAGGCCATGCTGGACAAAAACTCTAGCCTGAGGCACGTCTCAGAGTTGAAATGACCTCAGTGCAGGAGATCTCGATTCAGCCTCTCAGAGTGGGCCTGCCGTGCCATCGGTCCCAAACCTCATGCTAGCTTGTGTTTTCAGACTTCCTTCCTCACACTCCTGGCAAACAAGCCCTCCGGACTAGGAACTCCAGAACCACAACCCAGCCCAGGGTCTGCCCAAGGCAAGAAAAACGTTTCCCTGTGGGGCTCTCTCCAGAAAACCCAGATGAGGATCAACCTGCTCGGGCCTCGACGGTACCCGAACTGGATAGGCTGCTCTGGGCACTCATGCTCTGTCTGACACAGCCTGAAGCCAGACGTCCAGACAGACAAGGAGACAGCTGGCCGCACACCCAGCACTTCGGACACGCCATGGTCTTATGCCGTCACCTCTTCCTAACCTTGGTTTTCAGATATCTGAACCTAGACATTATATCAATTCTCCACACAGCTGGGTATCGCAAGCACAACACAAACTCCTCCTTCCCCGTGGCTGTAAAGCTTGCTCTTGGCATGGAGTCACACCTTCAGGGTGGGAGAAACCTTCCTGGTCCCTGATGCCACGCCCAAACTTGAGTGCTGCTTGGGCACAAATTCACACTCTGACCCTCAGCATGAGCCCCATGTCAAAGAAAGGCCTGTCAGGGCCTGGGCCAAGAGCCCGCATATGGGGCTTGCCAAGCCCCTATGCACCCAATCCTCACCAGTGTTTGAGTTTTCCAGTCGCCCCGCCCGTACCTGGGGTTCTGCTCCGGAATCCCTTTCTTGGAGAGACACATGAGCCAGACAACACGACTCCACCCTTCCCACAAAATGACCCCAAACTCTTGGGAGCTGGGATAAATCCCCAGAGAGGGATACTCGTCCACAGTCCCTGAGGCCACCCCTCCAATCCACGGCTATCTCGGACACAACATCCAGAGACAAAAGCCTGAAGGAACGCCTCCCACTCGCCCTTGTTTCAGAGGCCCAGGAGCTCCCTCTCGGGCTGTACATCCGGCCTGCCATACCATAGGCGCCACTCATAAACTGAGTTTGTGTTTTCAGACTTCTGTGCCCTCAGCCTGGACCCACACAACCGCCAGGCTAGGGCCTGTGGATCCACAGCGAAAGATTGTGCCTGCCCTCTCCAAGGAAATTGTGCCCAATCCATTGACCACCACCCTACAGGTTAGGGAAAAGCTCCAAGGCCCCTGAGGCCATCAATAGTGTAGGCCACCCTGGACTAAGAGGGGCTCTCTGACACCAGCGGAGCAACTATCTCCACTTAGACTCTCAGACAGTGTCCCCAGAGACAGAAGGTTGAAATGGACAGGCCCCCAGGCCCTAATCTGAACCTTAGCTTTGGTTTCCATGTGTCCGTCCTCAGAGGTCTGTTTTCGTAGACCAGCACACGGGGCTTTTCTGAGGCACCAAACCAAACCTCTCTCGCCTCCACATGGGGAGCTTACTTACTGGGGATGTATCAAACCCTTCAGGTAGGAGAGTTCCGCAGGGCCACTGAACAACCAGCACATTCCAAGGTTTCCATGGACCCAAACGCACATTATGACGCATCCTCAGGAGAGGCCATTTCAACTCAGCCCCCTGGTTAGCGTGCCCCAGAGGCAGCAGATCAAACATATCTTGTGGCTAATGGCCAATGGGAATGCGAGGCATGCTGTACAGGGATCCATCCTTCGAACCGTGCTCTCCAGTCCTTCCGAATGGTATGTCCTGGAGCCATGCAACAGGACTCGAATGTCCCACAGAAGGAAACCTGGTGGTTTGGGGCAACCTCCAAACTCAGCGTGGGAAAACTTCCTTGGCCTCATGAGGCCCCCGCTTCATGAAGGTGCCATCATGGACACATACTCCAGCCTCAGCCAACGTCTGATCCTCAGCCTGACTTCAGATGCAGGAGATTTTGATTCAGCCTCTGCCTAGTGGGCCTGCTCTGCCCTTGGCTCCAATCCTCACTTTAGCTTGTGTTCCTAGACTTCCGTCCTCACACTCCTGGCCCACAAACCCTCCCTACTGGGAATTCTGGGGCCACAATGAAGCACTCCGCCTGCCTCCCAGGAGAAAAACTTTGTCTATGGTGCTGCCCAGAAACCCCAAATGAGGATCAAACTGCTTGGCCCTCGGCAACACCCCAATTGCATAGGCTACCTTAAACACTGATGCTCTGTCGCAAATAGCCTGAGCCCAGACCTTCCAACAGACACCGACACAGCTGGCTGCACACCCAGCACATTGGACCCACCACTGCCTTAGGCCACCATCCATTCCCAACCTGGGTTTTCAGTCATCAGAACCTAGACCTTATCTCCAATCCCTGCACAGGGGGGAACCTGATGCACAAGTCAGAACCCCTCCTTCCCCATGGCAAGAAACCTTGCTGCTGGCAGTGAGTCAAACCTTCAGTGTAGGAGAAAACGGCATGGCCCATGAGGCCACGCCCATGTGTGAGGGCCGCCTTGGGCACAAACACACATTGTGACCCTCAGCGTGAGTACCTTATTCAAGTAACGCCTCTCAGTGATTGGACCAAGAGCCCGCATATGTGGCTTTCCATGCCCATAGGCACGCAGGACTAACTAGATGGTGTGTATTCCAGTTGAGGGAACCCACTGCTGTGCTCTAGAGTCCCTCTCCTGGGGGGTCCCCTGTGGCAGAAAACAGTACTCTTCCCTTCCCACAGAATGAACCCAAACACTTGGGAGCTTGGACAATCCCCCAGGAGGAAGGCTCTTCCTCGGCCCCTGAAGCAACCCCTACCCTGAACGGCCACTGTGAACGCAACACCCAGAGACAAAAGCCTGAGCGACTGCCTCCCACTTGCCCTCCTTTGATATCCAGAGGATCTCCCCTCTCGGACTGGAGATCAGGCTTGCCATTACCTTGGCCCCTACCTGAGCCAAGTTTGCTTTTTCAGATATCTGTCCCCACAGCCCTGGCAAACACAGCCTCTAGGCTGGGTCCTCTGGAGCCATACCACAGGACCATGCCTGCTCTCTCCTGGGAAACTCTGTCCATTCCTTTGGCCACACACCAGAATATGAGAAACCTCAAGGCCCCCGAGGACATACCATTACCGGGAGCCTCCCTGCACACACAGGGGCCTTCGGACACAAGCTGAGCTGCTACCTCCATGAAGGCATGCACACAGATGTCAACAGAGATAGAAGGTTGAGCCCGACAGGCCCTTAGGCCCTAATCTCAACTCTTGCTTTGTTTTCCAGGTGTCACTCCTCAGAGGCTTTGGTTCGAAGAACAGGATATGGGGCTTTCCTGAGGCACTGAACAGAACTTCTCTCGTCTCCACATGGGAAGCTTCCTTGTTGGAGCCGTGTCAAACACCTCAGGTTGGAGAATCCTGCAGAGTCCCTGAGCCACCTCCACATTCCAAGGTCTCCCAGGCCACCAAGACACAGTAGGACTCATCTTCAGGAGAGTCCATTTCAACTCTCCCCTCTGGGTAGCTCACCCAGGAGCCCGCAGATTGAGCCTGCCTTGTCCTGACTAAAGAGTGGGAATATGAGGTGGCGTTCCCAGGCATCCATGCTTAGACACCTGCTCTCGAGTCTTTCCGTATGGGGCCTCCTGGAACCATCCAATAGCACTCGACTTTCGTGCAGAAGGAAACCTTGAGGTTTGGAGTAGTTCACAAATCCCATCGTAGGCAAACCTTCCTGGCCTCATGAGGCCCCCACACCATTCAGGAAGAGGCCATGCTGGACAAAAACTCTAGCCTGAGGCACGTCTCAGTGCAGGAGATCTCGATTCAGCCTCTCAGAGTGGGCCTGCCGTGCCATCGGTCCCAAACCTCACGCTAGCTTGTGTTTTCAGACTTCCTTCCTCACACTCCTGGCAAACAAGCCCTCCGGACTAGGAACTCCAGAACCACAACCCAGCCCAGGGTCTGCCCAAGGCAAGAAAAACGTTTCCCTGTGGGGCTCTCTCCAGAAAACCCAGATAAGGATCAACCTGCTCGGGCCTCGACGGTACCCGAACTGGATAGGCTGCTCTGGGCACTCATGCTCTGTCTGACACAGCCTGAAGCCAGACGTCCAGACAGACAAGGAGACAGCTGGCCGCACACCCAGCACTTCGGACACGCCATGGTCTTATGCCGTCACCTCTTCCTAACCTTGGTTTTCAGATATCTGAACCTAGACATTATATCAATTCTCCACACAGCTGGGTATCGCAAGCACAACACAGAACTCCTCCTTCCCCGTGGCTGTAAAGCTTGCTCTTGGCATGGAGTCACACCTTCAGGGTGGGAGAAACCTTCCTGGTCCCTGATGCCATGCCCAAACTTGAGTGCTGCTTGGGCAAAAATTCACACTCTGACCCTCAGCATGAGCCCCATGTCAAAGAAAGGCCTGTCAGGGCCTGGGCCAAGAGCCCGCATATGGGGCTTGCCAAGCCCCTATGCACCCAATCCTCACCAGTGTTTGAGTTTTCCAGTCGCCCCGCCCGTACCTGGGGCTCTGCTCCGGAATCCCTTTCTTGGAGAGACACATGAGCCAGACAACACGACTCCACCCTTCCCACAAAATGACCCCAAACTCTTGGGAGCTGGGATAAATCCCCAGAGAGGGATACTCGTCCACAGTCCCTGAGGCCACCCCTCCAATCCACGGCTATCTCGGACACAACATCCAGAGACAAAAGCCTGAAGGAACGCCTCCCACTCGCCCTTGTTTCAGAGGCCCAGGAGCTCCCTCTCGGGCTGTACATCCGGCCTGCCATACCCTAGGCGCCACTCATAAGCTGAGTTTGTGTTTAGACTTCTGTGCCCTCAGCCTGGACCCACACAACCCCCAGGCTAGGGCCTCTGGAGCCACAGCGAAAGATTGTGCCTGCCCTCTCCAAGGAAATTGTGCCCAATCCATTGACCACCACCCTACAGGTTAGGTAAAAGCTCCAAGGCCCCTGAGGCCATCAATAGTGTAGG
The DNA here is from genome assembly GCF_964662115.1 of Mustela nivalis. NCBI lineage: Eukaryota > Metazoa > Chordata > Mammalia > Carnivora > Mustelidae > Mustela > Mustela nivalis. The sequence continues at coordinate 19,665 of NW_028135551.1, read as the reverse complement.
CCACCCTGGACTAAGAGGGGCTCTCTGACACCAGCGGAGCAACTATCTCCACTTAGACTCTCAGACAGTGTCCCCAGAGACAGAAGGTTGAAATGGACAGGCCCCCAGGCCCTAATCTGACCCTTAGCTTTGGTTTCCATGTGTCCGTCCTCAGAGGTCTGTTTTCGTAGAACAGCACACGGGGCTTTTCTGAGGCACCAAACCAAACCTCTCTCGCCTCCACATGGGGAGCTTACTTACTGGGGATGTATCAAACCCTTCAGGTAGGAGAGTTCCGCAGGGCCACTGAACAACCAGCACATTCCAAGGTTTCCATGGACCCAAACGCACATTATGACGCATCCTCAGGAGAGGCCATTTCAACTCAGCCCCCTGGTTAGCGTGCGCCAGAGGCAGGAGATCAAACATATCTTGTGGCTAATGGCCAATGGGAATGCGAGGCATGCTGTACAGGGATCCATCCTTCGAACCGTGCTCTCCAGTCCTTCCGTATGGTATGTCCTGGAGCCATGCAACAGGACTCGAATGTCCCACAGAAGGAAACCTGGTGGTTTGGGGCAACCTCCAAACTCAGCGTGGGAAAACTTCCTTGGCCTCATGAGGCCCCCGCTTCATGAAGGTGCCATCATGGACACATACTCCAGCCTCAGCCAACGTCTGATCCTCAGCCTGACTTCAGATGCAGGAGATTTTGATTCAGCCTCTGCCTAGTGGGCCTGCTCTGCCCTTGGCTCCAATCCTCACTTTAGCTTGTGTTCCTAGACTTCCGTCCTCACACTCCTGGCCCACAAACCCTCCCTACTGGGAATTCTGGGGCCACAATGAAGCACTCCGCCTGCCTCCCAGGAGAAAAACTTTGTCTATGGTGCTGCCCAGAAACCCCAAATGAGGATCAAACTGCTTGGCCCTCGGCAACACCCCAATTGCATAGGCTACCTTAAACACTGATGCTCTGTCGCAAATAGCCTGAGCCCAGACCTTCCAACAGACACCGACACAGCTGGCTGCACACCCAGCACATTGGACCCGCCACTGCCTTAGGCCACCATCCATTCCCAACCTGGGTTATCAGTCATCAGAACCTAGACCTTATCTCCAATCCCTGCACAGGGCGGAACCTGATGCACAAGTCAGAACCCCTCCTTCCCCATGGCAAGAAACCTTGCTGCTGGCAGTGAGTCAAACCTTCAGTGTAGGAGAAAACGGCATGGCCCATGAGGCCACGCCCATGTGTGAGGGCCGCCTTGGGCACAAACACACATTGTGACCCTCAGCGTGAGTACCTTATTCAAGTAACGCCTCTCAGTGATTGGACCAAGAGCCCGCATATGTGGCTTGCCATGCCCATAGGCACGCAGGACTAACTAGATGGTGTGTATTCCAGTTGAGGGAACCCACTGCTGTGCTCTAGAGTCCCTCTCCTGGGGGGTCCCCTGTGGCAGAAAACAGTACTCTTCCCTTCCCACAGAATGAACCCAAACACTTGGGAGCTTGGACAATCCCCCGAGAGGAAGGCTCTTCCTCGGCCCCTGAAGCAACCCCTACCCTGAACGGCCACTGTGAACGCAACACCCAGAGACAAAAGCCTGAGCGACTGCCTCCCACTTGCCCTCCCTTCATATCCAGAGGATCTCCCCTCTCGGACTGGAGATCAGGCCTGCCATTACCTTGGCCCCTACCTGAGCCAAGTTTGCTTTTTCAGACATCTGTCCCCACAGCCCTGGCAAACACAGCCTCTAGGCTGGGTCCTCTGGAGCCATACCACAGGACCATGCCTGCTCTCTCCTGGGAAACTCTGTCCATTCCTTTGGCCACACACCTCCAGAATATGAGAAACCTCAAGGCCCCCGAGGACATACCATTACCGGGAGCCTCCCTGCACACACAGGGGCCTTCGGACACAAGCTGAGCTGCTACCTCCATGAAGGCATGCACACAGATGTCAACAGAGATAGAAGGTTGAGCCCGACAGGCCCTTAGGCCCTAATCTCAACTCTTGCTTTGTTTTCCAGGTGTCACTCCTCAGAGGCTTTGGTTCGAAGAACAGGATATGAGGCTTTCCTGAGGCACTGAACAGAACTTCTCTCGTCTCCACATGGGAAGCTTCCTTGTTGGAGCCGTGTCAAACACCTCAGGTTGGAGAATCCTGCAGAGTCCCTGAGCCACCTCCACATTCCAAGGTCTCCCAGGCCACCAAGCCACAGTAGGACTCATCTTCAGGAGAGTCCATTTCAACTCTCCCCTCTGGGTAGCTCACCCAGGAGCCCGCAGATTGAGCCTGCCTTGTCCTGACTAAAGAGTGGGAATATGAGGTGGCGTTCCCAGGCATCCATGCTTAGACACCTGCTCTCGAGTCTTTCCGTATGGGGCCTCCTGGAACCATCCAATAGCACTCGACTTTCGTGCAGAAGGAAACCTTGAGGTTTGGAGTAGTTCACAAATCCCATCGTAGGCAAACCTTCCTGGCCTCATGAGGCCCCCACACCATTCAGGAAGAGGCCATGCTGGACAAAAACTCTAGCCTGAGGCACGTCTCAGAGTTGAAATGACCTCAGTGCAGGAGATCTCGATTCAGCCTCTCAGAGTGGGCCTGCCGTGCCATCGGTCCCAAACCTCACGCTAGCTTGTGTTTTCAGACTTCCTTCCTCACACTCCTGGCAAACAAGCCCTCCAGACTAGGAACTCCAGAACCACAACCCAGCCCAGGGTCTGCCCAAGGCAAGAAAAACGTTTCCCTGTGGGGCTCTCTCCAGAAAACCCAGATGAGGATCAACCTGCTCGGGCCTCGACGGTACCCGAACTGGATAGGCTGCTCTGGGCACTCATGCTCTGTCTGACACAGCCTGAAGCCAGACGTCCAGACAGACAAGGAGACAGCTGGCCGCACACCCAGCACTTCGGACACGCCATGGTCTTATGCCGTCACCTCTTCCTAACCTTGGTTTTCAGATATCTGAACCTAGACATTATATCAATTCTCCACACAGCTGGGTATCGCAAGCACAACACAGAACTCCTCCTTCCCCGTGGCTGTAAAGCTTGCTCTTTGCATGGAGTCACACCTTCAGGGTGGGAGAAACCTTCCTGGTCCCTGATGCCATGCCCAAACTTGAGTGCTGCTTGGGCACAAATTCACACTCTGACCCTCAGCATGACCCCCATGTCAAAGAAAGGCCTGTCAGGGCCTGGGCCAAGAGCCCGCATATGGGGCTTGCCAAGCCCCTATGAACCCAATCCTCACCAGTGTTTGAGTTTTCCAGTCGCCCCGCCCGTACCTGGGGCTCTGCTCTGGAATCTCTTTCTTGGAGAGACACATGAGCCAGACAACACGACTCCACCCTTCCCACAAAATGACCCCAAACTCTTGGGAGCTGGGACAAATCCCAAGAGAGGGATACTCGTCCACAGTCCCTCAGGACACCCCTCCAATCCACGGCTATCTCGGACACAACATCCAGAGACAAAAGCCTGAAGGAACGCCTCCCACTCGCCCTTGTTTCAGAGGCCCAGGAGCTCCCTCTCGGGCTGTACATCCGGCCTGCCATACCCTAGGCGCCACTCATAAGCTGAGTTTGTGTTTTCAGACTTCTGTGCCCTCAGCCTGGACCCACACAACCGCCAGGCTAGGGCCTCTGGAGCCACAGCGAAAGATTGTGCCTGCCCTCTCCAAGGAAATTGTGCCCAATCCATTGACCACCACCCTACAGGTTAGGGAAAAGCTCCAAGGCCCCTGAGGCCATCAATAGTGTAGGCCACCCTGGACTAAGAGGGGCTCTCTGACACCAGCGGAGCAACTATCTCCACTTAGACTCTCAGACAGTGTCCCCAGAGACAGAAGGTTGAAATGGACAGGCCCCCAGGCCCTAATCTGAACCTTAGCTTTGGTTTCCATGTGTCCGTCCTCAGAGGTCTGTTTTCGTAGACCAGCACACGGGGATTTTCTGAGGCACCAAACCAAACCTCTCTCGCCTCCACATGGGGAGCTTACTTACTGGGGATGTATCAAACCCTTCAGGTAGGAGAGTTCCGCAGGGCCACTGAACAACCAGCACATTCCAAGGTTTCCATGGACCCAAACGCACATTATGACGCATCCTCAGGAGAGGCCATTTCAACTCAGCCCCCTGGGTAGCGTGCGCCAGAGGCAGGAGATCAAACATATCTTGTGGCTAATGGCCAATGGGAATGCGAGGCATGCTGTACAGGGATCCATCCTTCGAACCGTGCTCTCCAGTCCTTCCGTATGGTATGTCCTGGAGCCATGCAACAGGACTCGAATGTCCCACAGAAGGAAACCTGGTGGTTTGGGGCAACCTCCAAACTCAGCGTGGGAAAACTTCCTTGGCCTCATGAGGCCCCCGCTTCATGAAGGTGCCATCATGGACACATACTCCAGCCTCAGCCAACGTCTGATCCTCAGCCTGACTTCAGATGCAGGAGATTTTGATTCAGCCTCTGCCTAGTGGGCCTGCTCTGCCCTTGGCTCTAATCCTCACTTTAGCTTGTGTTCCTAGACTTCCGTCCTCACACTCCTGGCCCACAAACCCTCCCTTCTGGGAATTCTGGGGCCACAATGAAGCACTCCGCCTGCCTCCCAGGAGAAAAACTTTGTCTATGGTGCTGCCCAGAAACCCCAAATGAGGATCAAACTGCTTGGCCCTCGGCAACACCCCAATTGCATAGGCTACCTTAAACACTGATGCTCTGTCGCAAATAGCCTGAGCCCAGACCTTCCAACAGACACCGACACAGCTGGCTGCACACCCAGCACATTGGACCCGCCACTGCCTTAGGCCACCATCCATTCCCAACCTGGGTTTTCAGTCATCAGAACCTAGACCTTATCTCCAATCCCTGCTCAGGGGGGAACCTGATGCACAAGTCAGAACCCCTCCTTCCCCATGGCAAGAAACCTTGCTGCTGGCAGTGAGTCAAACCTTCAGTGTAGGAGAAAACGGCATGGCCCATGAGGCCACGCCCATGTGTGAGGGCCGCCTTGGGCACAAACACACATTGTGACCCTCAGCGTGAGTACCTTATTCAAGTAACGCCTCTCAGTGATTGGACCAAGAGCCCGCATATGTGGCTTGCCATGCCCATAGGCACGCAGGACTAACTAGATGGTGTGTATTCCAGTTGAGGGAACCCACTGCTGTGCTCTAGAGTCCCTCTCCTGGGGGGTCCCCTGTGGCAGAAAACAGTACTCTTCCCTTCCCACAGAATGAACCCAAACACTTGGGAGCTTGGACAATCCCCCGAGAGGAAGGCTCTTCCTCGGCCCCTGAAGCAACCCCTACCCTGAACGGCCACTGTGAACGCAACACCCAGAGACAAAAGCCTGAGCGACTGCCTCCCACTTGCCCTCCTTTGATATCCAGAGGATCTCCCCTCTCGGACTGGAGATCAGGCCTGCCATTACCTTGGCCCCTACCTGAGCCAAGTTTGCTTTTTCAGACATCTGTCCCCACAGCCCTGGCAAACACAGCCTCTAGGCTGGGTCCTCTGGAGCCATACCACAGGACCATGCCTGCTCTCTCCTGGGAAACTCTGTCCATTCCTTTGGCCACACACCTCCAGAATATGAGAAACCTCAAGGCCCCCTAGGACATACCATTACCGGGAGCTTCCCTGCACACACAGGGGCCTTCGGTCACAAGCTGAGCTGCTACCTCCATGAAGGCATGCACACAGATGTCAACAGAGATAGAAGGTTGAGCCGGACAGGCCCTTAGGCCCTAATCTCAACTCTTGCTTTGTTTTCCAGGTGTCACTCCTCAGAGGCTTTGGTTCGAAGAACAGGATATGGGGCTTTCCTGAGGCACTGAACAGAACTTCTCTCGTCTCCCCATGGGAAGCTTCCTTGTTGGAGCCGTGTCAAACACCTCAGGTTGGAGAATCCTGCAGAGTCCCTGAGCCACCTCCACATTCCAAGGTCTCCCAGGCCACCAAGCCACAGTAGGACTCATCTTCAGGAGAGTCCATTTCAACTCTCCCCTCTGGGTAGCTCACCCAGGAGCCCGCAGATTGAGCCTGCCTTGTCCTGACTAAAGAGTGGGAATATGAGGTGGCGTTCCCAGGCATCCATGCTTAGACACCTGCTCTCGAGTCTTTCCGTATGGGGCCTCCTGGAACCATCCAATAGCACTCGACTTTCGTGCAGAAGGAAACCTTGAGGTTTGGAGTAGTTCACAAATCCCATCGTAGGCAAACTTTCCTGGCCTCATGAGGCCCCCACACCATTCAGGAAGAGGCCATGCTGGACAAAAACTCTAGCCTGAGGCACGTCTCATAGTTGAAATGACCTCAGTGCAGGAGATCTCGTTTCAGCCTCTCAGAGTGGGCCTGCCGTGCCATCGGTCCCAAACCTCACGCTAGCTTGTGTTTTCAGACTTCCTTCCTCACACTCCTGGCAAACAAGCCCTCCGGACTAGGAACTCCAGAACCACAACCCAGCCCAGGGTCTGCCCAAGGCAAGAAAAACGTTTCCCTGTGGGGCTCTCTCCAGAAAACCCAGATGAGGATCAACCTGCTCGGGCCTCGACGGTACCCGAACTGGATAGGCTGCTCTGGGCACTCATGCTCTGTCTGACACAGCCTGAAGCCAGACGTCCAGACAGACAAGGAGACAGCTGGCCGCACACCCAGCACTTCGGACACGCCATGGTCTTATGCCGTCACCTCTTCCTAACCTTGGTTTTCAGATATCTGAACCTAGACATTATATCAATTCTCCACACAGCTGGGTATCGCAAGCACAACACAGAACTCCTCCTTCCCCGTGGCTGTAAAGCCTGCTCTTGGCATGGAGTCACACCTTCAGGGTGGGAGAAACCTTCCTGGTCCCTGATGCCACGCCCAAACTTGAGTGCTGCTTGGGCACAAATTCACACTCTGACCCTCAGCATGAGCCCCATGTCAAAGAAAGGCCTGTCAGGGCCTGGGCCAAGAGCCCGCATATGGGGCTTGCCAAGCCCCTATGCACCCAATCCTCACCAGTGTTTGAGTTTTCCAGTCGCCCCGCCCGTACCTGGGGCTCTGCTCCGGAATCCCTTTCTTGGAGAGACACATGAGCCAGACAACACGACTCCACCCTTCCCACAAAATGACCCCAAACTCTTGGGAGCTGGGATAAATCCCCAGAGAGGGATACTCGTCCACAGTCCCTGAGGCCACCCCTCCAATCCACGGCTATCTCGGACACAACATCCAGAGACAAAAGCCTGAAGGAAGGCCTCCCACTCGCTCTTGTTTCAGAGGCCCAGGAGCTCCCTCTCGGGCTGTACATCCGGCCTGCCATACCCTAGGCGCCACTCATAAGCTGAGTTTGTGTTTTCAGACTTCTGTGCCCTCAGCCTGGACCCACACAACCGCCAGGCTAGGGCCTCTGTTGCCACAGCAAAAGATTGTGCCTGCCCTCTCCAAGGAAATTGTGCCCAATCCATTGACCACAACCCTACAGGTTAGGGAAAAGCTCCAAGGCCCCTGAGGCCATCAATAGTGTAGGCCACCCTGGACTAAGAGGGGCTCTCTGACACCAGCGGAGCAACTATCTCCACTTAGACTCTCAGACAGTGTCCCCAGAGACAGAAGGTTGAAATGGACAGGCCCCCAGGCCCTAATCTGAACCTTAGTTTTGGTTTCCATGTGTCCGTCCTCAGAGGTCTGTTTTCGTAGACCAGCACACGGGGCTTTTCTGAGGCACCAAACCAAACCTCTCTCGCCTCCACATGGGGAGCTTACTTACTGGGGATGTATCAAACCCTTCAGGTAGGAGAGTTCCGCAGGGCCACTGAACAACCAGCACATTCCAAGGTTTCCATGGACCCAAACGCACATTATGACGCATCCTCAGGAGAGGCCATTTCAACTCAGCCCCCTGGGTAGCGTGCGCCAGAGGCAGGAGATCAAACATATCTTGTGGCTAATGGCCAATGGGAATGCGAGGCATTCTGTACAGGGATCCATCCTTCGAACCGTGCTCTCCAGTCCTTCCGTATGGTATGTCCTGGAGCCATGCAACAGGACTCGAATGTCCCACAGAAGGAAACCTGGTGGTTTGGGGCAACCTCCAAACTCAGCGTGGGAAAACTTCCTTGGCCTCATGAGGCCCCCGCTTCATGAAGGTGCCATCATGGACACATACTCCACCCTCAGCCAACGTCTGATCCTCAGCCTGACTTCAGATGCAGGAGATTTTGATTCAGCCTCTGCCTAGTGGGCCTGCTCTGCCCTTGGCTCCAATCCTCACTTTAGCTTGTGTTCCTAGACTTCCGTCCTCACACTCCTGGCCCACAAACCCTCCCTACTGGGAATTCTGGGGCCACAATGAAGCACTCCGCCTGCCTCCCAGGAGAAAAACTTTGTCTATGGTGCTGCCCAGAAACCCCAAATGAGGATCAAACTGCTTGGCCCTCGGCAACACCCCAATTGCATAGGCTACCTTAAACACTGATGCTCTGTCGCAAATAGCCTGAGCCCAGACCTTCCAACAGACACCGACACAGCTGGCTGCACACCCAGCACATTGGACCCGCCACTGCCTTAGGCCACCATCCATTCCCAACCTGGGTTTTCAGTCATCAGAACCTAGACCTTATCTCCAATCACTGCACAGGGCGGAACCTGATGCACAAGTCTGAACCCCTCCTTCCCCATGGCAAGAAACCTTGCTGCTGGCAGTGAGTCAAACCTTCAGTGTAGGAGAAAACGGCATGGCCCATGAGGCCACGCCCATGTGTGAGGGCCGCCTTGGGCACAAACACACATTGTGACCCTCAGCGTGAGTACCTTATTCAAGTAACGCCTCTCAGTGATTGGACCAAGAGCCCGCATATGTGGCTTGCCATGCCCATAGGCACGCAGGACTAACTAGATGGTGTGTATTCCAGTTGAGGGAACCCACTGCTGTGCTCTAGAGTCCCTCTCCTGGGGGGTCCCCTGTGGCAGAAAACAGTACTCTTCCCTTCCCACAGAATGAACCCAAACACTTGGGAGCTTGGACAATCCCCCGAGAGGAAGGCTCTTCCTCGGCCCCTGAAGCAACCCCTACCCTGAACGGCCACTGTGAACGCAACACCCAGAGACAAAAGCCTGAGCGACTGCCTCCCACTTGCCCTCCTTTGATATCCAGAGGATCTCCCCTCTCGGACTGGAGATCAGGCCTGCCATTATCTTGGCCCCTACCTGAGCCAAGTTTGCTTTTTCAGACATCTGTCCCCACAGCCCTGGCAAACACAGCCTCTAGGCTGGGTCCTCTGGAGCCATACCACAGGACCATGCCTGCTCTCTCCTGGGAAACTCTGTCCATTCCTTTGGCCACACACCTCCAGAATATGAGAAACCTCAAGGCCCCCGAGGACATACCATTACCGGGAGCCTCCCTGCACACACAGGGGCCTTCGGACACAAGCTGAGCTGCTACCTCCATGAAGGCATGCACACAGATGTCAACAGAGATAGAAGGTTGAGCCCGACAGGCCCTTAGGCCCTAATCTCAACTCTTGCTTTGTTTTCCAGGTGTCACTCCTCAGAGGCTTTGGTTCGAAGAACAGGATATGGGGCTTTCCTGAGGCACTGAACAGAACTTCTCTCGTCTCCACATGGGAAGCTTCCTTGTTGGAGCCGTGTCAAACACCTCAGGTTGGAGAATCCTGCAGAGTCCCTGAGCCACCTCCACATTCCAAGGTCTCCCAGGCCACCAAGACACAGTAGGACTCATCTTCAGGAGAGTCCATTTCAACTCTCCCCTCTGGGTAGCTCACCCAGGAGCCCGCAGATTGAGCCTGCCTTGTCCTGACTAAAGAGTGGGAATATGAGGTGGCGTTCCCAGGCATCCATGCTTAGACACCTGCTCTCGAGTCTTTCCGTATGGGGCCTCCTGGAACCATCCAATAGCACTCGACTTTCGTGCAGAAGGAAACCTTGAGGTTTGGAGTAGTTCACAAATCCCATCGTAGGCAAACCTTCCTGGCCTCATGAGGCCCCCACACCATTCAGGAAGAGGCCATGCTGGACAAAAACTCTAGCCTGAGGCACGTCTCATAGTTGAAATGACCTCAGTGCAGGAGATCTCGTTTCAGCCTCTCAGAGTGGGCCTGCCGTGCCATCGGTCCCAAACCTCACGCTAGCTTGTGTTTTCAGACTTCCTTCCTCACACTCCTGGCAAACAAGCCCTCCGGACTAGGAACTCCAGAACCACAACCCAGCCCAGGGTCTGCCCAAGGCAAGAAAAACGTTTCCCTGTGGGGCTCTCTCCAGAAAACCCAGATGAGGATCAACCTGCTCGGGCCTCGACGGTACCCGAACTGGATAGGCTGCTCTGGGCACTCATGCTCTGTCTGACACAGCCTGAAGCCAGACGTCCAGACAGACAAGGAGACAGCTGGCCGCACACCCAGCACTTCGGACACGCCATGGTCTTATGCCGTCACCTCTTCCTAACCTTGGTTTTCAGATATCTGAACCTAGACATTATATCAATTCTCCACACAGCTGGGTATCGCAAGCACAACACAGAACTCCTCCTTCCCCGTGGCTGTAAAGCCTGCTCTTGGCATGGAGTCACACCTTCAGGGTGGGAGAAACCTTCCTGGTCCCTGATGCCACGCCCAAACTTGAGTGCTGCTTGGGCACAAATTCACACTCTGACCCTCAGCATGAGCCCCATGTCAAAGAAAGGCCTGTCAGGGCCTGGGCCAAGAGCCCGCATATGGGGCTTGCCAAGCCCCTATGCACCCAATCCTCACCAGTGTTTGAGTTTTCCAGTCGCCCCGCCCGTACCTGGGGCTCTGCTCCGGAATCCCTTTCTTGGAGAGACACATGAGCCAGACAACACGACTCCACCCTTCCCACAAAATGACCCCAAACTCTTGGGAGCTGGGACAAATCCCCAGAGAGGGATACTCGTCCACAGTCCCTGAGGCCACCCCTCCAATCCACGGCTATCTCGGACACAACATCCAGAGACAAAAGCCTGAAGGAACGCCTCCCACTCGCCCTTGTTTCAGAGGCCCAGGAGCTCCCTCTCGGGCTGTACATCCGGCCTGCCATACCCTAGGCGCCACTCATAAGCTGAGTTTGTGTTTTCAGACTTCTGTGCCCTCAGCCTGGACCCACACAACCGCCAGGCTAGGGCCTCTGGAGCCACAGCGAAAGATTGTGCCTGCCCTCTCCAAGGAAATTGTGCCCAATCCATTGACCACCACCCTACAGGTTAGGGAAAAGCTCCAAGGCCCCTGAGGCCATCAATAGTGTAGGCCACCCTGGACTAAGAGGGGCTCTCTGACAGCAGCGGAGCAACTATCTCCACTTAGACTCTCAGACAGTGTCCCCAGAGACAGAAGGTTGAAATGGACAGGCCCCCAGGCCCTAATCTGAACCTTAGCTTTGGTTTCCATGTGTCTGTCCTCAGAGTTCTGTTTTCGTAGACCAGCACACGGGGCTTTTCTGAGGCACCAAACCAAACCTCTCTCGCCTCCACATGGGGAGCTTACTTACTGGGGATGTATCAAACCCTTCATGTAGGAGAGTTCCGCAGGGCCACTGAACAACCAGCACATTCCAAGGTTTCCATGGACCCAAACGCACATTATGACGCATCCTCAGGAGAGGCCATTTCAACTCAGCCCCCTGGTTAGCGTGCGCCAGAGGCAGGAGATCAAACATATCTTGTGGCTAATGGCCAATGGGAATGCGAGGCATGCTGTACAGGGATCCATCCTTCGAACCGTGCTCTCCAGTCCTTCCGTATGGTATGTCCTGGAGCCATGCAACAGGACTCGAATGTCCCAAAGAAGGAAACCTGGTGGTTTGGGGCAACCTCCAAACTCAGCGTGGGAAAACTTCCTTGGCCTCATGAGGCCCCCGCTTCATGAAGGTGCCATCATGGACACATACTCCAGCCTCAGCCAACGTCTGATCCTCAGCCTGACTTCAGATGCAGGAGATTTTGATTCAGCCTCTGCCTAGTGGGCCTGCTCTGCCCTTGGCTCCAATCCTCACTTTAGCTTGTGTTCCTAGACTTCCGTCCTCACACTCCGGGCCCACAAACCCTCCCTACTGGGAATTCGGGGGCCACAATGAAGCACTCCGCCTGCCTCCCAGGAGAAAAACTTTGTCTATGGTGCTGCCCAGAAACCCCAAATGAGGATCAAACTGCTTGGCCCTCGGCAACCCCCTAATTGCATAGGCTACCTTAAACACTGATGCTCCGTCGCAAATAGCCTGAGCCCAGACCTTCCAACAGACACCGACACAGCTGGCTGCACACCCAGCACATTGGACCCGCCAATGCCTTAGGCCACCATCCATTCCCAACCTGGGTTTTCAGTCATCAGAACCTAGACCTTATCTCCAATCCCTGCTCAGGGGGGAACCTGATGCACAAGTCAGAACCCCTCCTTCCCCATGGCAAGAAACCTTGCTGCTGGCAGTGAGTCAAACCTTCAGTGTAGGAGAAAACGGCATGGCCCATGAGGCCACGCCCATGTGTGAGGGCCGCCTTGGGCACAAACACACATTGTGACCCTCAGCGTGAGTACCTTATTCAAGTAACGCGTCTCAGTGATTGGACCAAGAGCCCGCATATGTGGCTTGCCATGCCCATAGGCACGCAGGACTAACTAGATGGTGTGTATTCCAGTTGAGGGAACCCACTGCTGTGCTCTAGAGTCCCTCTCCTGGGGGGTCCCCTGTGGCAGAAAACAGTACTCTTCCCTTCCCACAGAATGAACCCAAACACTTGGGAGCTTGGACAATCCCCCGAGAGGAAGGCTCTTCCTCGGCCCCTGAAGCAACCCCTACCCTGAATGGCCACTGTGAACGCAACACCCAGAGACAAAAGCCTGAGCGACTGCCTCCCACTTGCCCTCCTTTGATATCCAGAGGATCTCCCCTCTCGGACTGGAGATCAGGCCTGCCATTACCTTGGCCCCTACCTGAGCCAAGTTTGCTTTTTCAGACATCTGTCCCCACAGCCCTGGCAAACACAGCCTCTAGGCTGGGTCCTCTGGAGCCATACCACAGGACCATGCCTGCTCTCTCCTGGGAAACTCTGTCCATTCCTTTGGCCACACACCTCCAGAATATGAGAAACCTCAAGGCCCCCGAGGACATACCATTACCGGGAGCCTCCCTGCACACACAGGGGCCTTCGGACACAAGCTGAGCTGCTACCTCCATGAAGGCATGCACACAGATGTCAACAGAGATAGAAGGTTGAGCCCGACAGGCCCTTAGGCCCTAATCTCAACTCTTGCTTTGTTTTCCAGGTGTCACTCCTCAGAGGCTTTGGTTCGAAGAACAGGATATGGGGCTTTCCTGAGGCACTGAACAGAACTTCTCTCGTCTCCACATTGGAAGCTTCCTTGTTGGAGCCGTGTCAAACACCTCAGGTTGGAGAATCCTGCAGAGTCCCTGAGCCACCTCCACATTCCAAGGTCTCCCAGGCCACCAAGACACAGTAGGACTCATCTTCAGGAGAGTCCATTTCAACTCTCTCCTCTGGGTAGCTCACCCAGGAGCCCGCAGATTGAGCCTGCCTTGTCCTGACTAAAGAGTGGGAATATGAGGTGGCGTTCCCAGGCATCCATGCTTAGACACCTGCTCTCGAGTCTTTCCGTATGGGGCCTCCTGGAACCATCCAATAGCACTCGACTTTCGTGCAGAAGGAAACCTTGAGGTTTGGAGTAGTTCACAAATCCCATCGTAGGCAAACTTTCCTGGCCTCATGAGGCCCCCACACCATTCAGGAAGAGGCCATGCTGGACAAAAACTCTAGCCTGAGGCACGTCTCAGAGTTGAAATGACCTCAGTGCAGGAGATCTCGATTCAGCCTCTCAGAGTGGGCCTGCCGTGCCATCGGTCCCAAACCTCACGCTAGCTTGTGTTTTCAGACTTCCTTCCTCACACTCCTGGCAAACAAGCCCTCCGGACTAGGAACTCCAGAACCACAACCCAGCCCAGGGTCTGCCCAAGGCAAGAAAAACGTTTCCCTGTGGGGCTCTCTCCAGAAAACCCAGATGAGGATCAACCTGCTCGGGCCTCGACGGTACCCGAACTGGATAGGCTGCTCTGGGCACTCATGCTCTGTCTGACACAGCCTGAAGCCAGACGTCCAGACAGACAAGGAGACAGCTGGCCGCACACCCAGCACTTCGGACACGCCATGGTCTTATGCCGTCACCTCTTCCTAACCTTGGTTTTCAGATATCTGAACCTAGACATATCAATTCTCCACACAGCTGGGTATCGCAAGCACAACACAGAACTCCTCCTTCCCCGTGGCTGTAAAGCTTGCTCTTGGCATGGAGTCACACCTTCAGGGTGGGAGAAACCTTCCTGGTCCCTGATGCCACGCCCAAACTTGAGTGCTGCTTGGGCACAAATTCACACTCTGACCCTCAGCATGAGCCCCATGTCAAAGAAAGGCCTGTCAGGGCCTGGGCCAAGAGCCCGCATATGGGGCTTGCCAAGCCCCTATGCACCCAATCCTCACCAGTATTTGAGTTTTCCAGTCGCCCCGCCCGTACCTGGGGCTCTGCTCTGGAATCTCTTTCTTGGAGAGACACATGAGCCAGACAACACGACTCCACCCTTCCCACAAAATGACCCCAAACTCTTGGGAGCTGGGACAAATCCCAAGAGAGGGATACTCGTCCACAGTCCCTCAGGACACCCCTCCAATCCACGGCTATCTCGGACACAACATCCAGAGACAAAAGCCTGAAGGAACGCCTCCCACTCGCCCTTGTTCAGAGGCCCAGGAGCTCCCTCTCGGGCTGTACATCCGGCCTGCCATACCCTAGGCGCCACTCATAAGCTGAGTTTGTGTTTTCAGACTTCTGTGCCCTCAGCCTGGACCCACACAACCGCGAGGCTAGGGCCTCTGGAGCCACAGCGAGAGATTGTGCCTGCCCTCTCCAAGGAAATTGTGCCCAATCCATTGACGACCACCCTACAGGTTAGGGATAAGCTCCAAGGCCCCTGAGGCCATCAATAGTGTAGGCCACCCTGGACTAAGAGGGGCTCTCTGACACCAGCGGAGCAACTATCTCCACTTAGACTCTCAGACAGTGTCCCCAGAGAAAGAAGGTTGAAATGGACAGGCCCCCAGGCCCTAATCTGAACCTTAGCTTTGGTTTCCTTGTGTCTGTCCTCAGAGGTCTGTTTTCGTAGACCAGCACACGGGGCTTTTCTGAGGCACCAAACCAAACCTCTCTCGCCTCCACATGGGGAGCTTACTTACTGGTGATGTATCAAACCCTTCAGGTAGGAGAGTTCCGCAGGGCCACTGAACAACCAGCACATTCCAAGGTTTCCATGGACCCAAACGCACATTATGACGCATCCTCAGGAGAGGCCATTTCAACTCAGCCCCCTGGGTAGCGTGCGCCAGAGGCAGGAGATCAAACATATCTTGTGGCTAATGGCCAATGGGAATGCGAGGCATGCTGTACAGGGATCCATCCTTCGAACCGTGCTCTCCAGTCCTTCCGTATGGTATGTCCTGGAGCCATGCAACAGGACTCGAATGTCCCACAGAAGGAAACCTGGTGGTTTGGGGCAACCTCCAAACTCAGCGTGGGAAAACTTCCTTGGCCTCATGAGGCCCCCGCTTCATGAAGGTGCCATCATGGACACATACTCCAGCCTCAGCCAACGTCTGATCCTCAGCCTGACTTCAGATGCAGGAGATTTTGATTCAGCCTCTGCCTAGTGGGCCTGCTCTGCCCTTGGCTCCAATCCTCACTTTAGCTTGTGTTCCTAGACTTCCGTCCTCACACTCCTGGCCCACAAACCCTCCCTTCTGGGAATTCTGGGGCCACAATGAAGCACTCCGCCTGCCTCCCAGGAGAAAAATTTGTCTATGGTGCTGCCCAGAAACCCCAAATGAGGATCAAACTGCTTGGCCCTCGGCAACACCCCAATTGCATAGGCTACCTTAAACACTGATGCTCTGTCGCAAATAGCCTGAGCCCAGACCTTCCAACAGACACCGACACAGCTGGCTGCACACCCAGCACATTGGACCCGCCACTGCCTTAGGCCACCATCCATTCCCAACCTGGGTTTTCAGTCATCAGAACCTAGACCTTATCTCCAATCCCTACTCAGGGGGGAACCTGATGCACAAGTCAGAACCCCTCCTTCCCCATGGCAAGAAACCTTGCTGCTGGCAGTGAGTCAAACCTTCAGTGTAGGAGAAAACGGCATGGCCCATGAGGCCACGCCCATGTGTGAGGGCCGCCGTGGGCACAAACACACATTGTGACCCTCAGCGTGAGTACCTTATTCAAGTGACGCCTCTCAGTGATTGGACCAAGAGCCCGCATATGTGGCTTGCCATGCCCATAGGCACGCAGGACTAACTAGATGGTGTGTATTCCAGTTGAGGGAACCCACTGCTGTGCTCTAGAGTCCCTCTCCTGGGGGGTCCCCTGTGGCAGAAAACAGTACTCTTCCCTTCCCACAGAATGAACCCAAACACTTGGGAGCTTGGACAATCCCCCGAGAGGAAGGCTCTTCCTCGGCCCCTGAAGCAACCCCTACCCTGAACGGCCACTGTGAACGCAACACCCAGAGACAAAAGCCTGAGCGACTGCCTCCCACTTGCCCTCCTTTGATATCCAGAGGATCTCCCCTCTCGGACTGGAGATCAGGCCTGCCATTACCTTGGCCCCTACCTGAGCCAAGTTTGCTTTTTAAGACATCTGTCCCCACAGCCCTGGCAAACACAGCCTCTAGGCTGGGTCCTCTGGAGCCATACCACAGGACCATGCCTGCTCTCTCCTGGGAAACTCTGTCCATTCCTTTGGCCACACACCTCCAGAATATGAGAAACCTCAAGGCCCCCGAGGACATACCATTACCGGGAGCCTCCCTGCACACACAGGGGCCTTCGGACACAAGCGGAGCTGCTACCTCCATGAAGGCATGCACACAGATGTCAACAGAGATAGAAGGTTGAGCCTGACAGGCCCTTAGGCCCTAATCTCAACTCTTGCTTTGTTTTCCAGGTGTCACTCCTCAGAGGCTTTGGTTCGAAGAACAGGATATGGGGCTTTCCTGAGGCACTGAACAGAACTTCTCTCGTCTCCACATGGGAAGCTTCCTTGTTGGAGCCGTGTCAAACACCTCAGGTTGGAGAATCCTGCAGAGTCCCTGAGCCACCTCCACATTCCAAGGTCTCCCAGGCCACCAAGCCACAGTAGGACTCATCTTCAGGAGAGTCCATTTCAACTCTCCCCTCTGGGTAGCTCACCCAGGAGCCCGCAGATTGAGCCTGCCTTGTCCTGACTAAAGAGTGGGAATATGAGGTGGCGTTCCCAGGCATCCATGCTTAGACACCTGCTCTCGAGTCTTTCCGTATGGGGCCTCCTGGAACCATCCAATAGCACTCGACTTTCGTGCAGAAGGAAACCTTGAGGTTTGGAGTAGTTCACAAATCCCATCGTAGGCAAACCTTCCTGGCCTCATGAGGCCCCCACACCATTCAGGAAGAGGCCATGCTGGACAAAAACTCTAGCCTGAGGCACGTCTCAGAGTTGAAATGACCTCAGTGCAGGAGATCTCGATTCAGCCTCTCAGAGTGGGCCTGCCGTGCCATCGGTCCCAAACCTCACGCTAGCTTGTGTTTTCAGACTTCCTTCCTCACACTCCTGGCAAACAAGCCCTCCGGACTAGGAACTCCAGAACCACAACCCAGCCCAGGGTCTGCCCAAGGCAAGAAAAACGTTTCCCTGTGGGCTCTCTCCAGAAAACCCAGATGAGGATCAACCTGCTCGGGCCTCGACGGTACCCGAACTGGATAGGCTGCTCTGGGCACTCATGCTCTGTCTGACACAGCCTGAAGCCAGACGTCCAGACAGACAAGGAGACAGCTGGCCGCACACCCAGCACTTCGGACACGCCATGGTCTTATGCCGTCACCTCTTCCTAACCTTGGTTTTCAGATATCTGAACCTAGACATTATATCAATTCTCCACACAGCTGGGTATCGCAAGCACAACACAGAACTCCTCCTTCCCCGTGGCTGTAAAGCTTGCTCTTGGCATGGAGTCACACCTTCAGGGTGGGAGAAACCTTCCTGGTCCCTGATGCCACGCCCAAACTTGAGTGCTGCTGGGGCACAAATTCACACTCTGACCCTCAGCATGAGCCCCATGTCAAAGAAAGGCCTGTCAGGGCCTGGGCCAAGAGCCCGCATATGGGGCTTGCCAAGCCCCTATGCACCCAATCCTCACCAGTGTTTGAGTTTTCCAGTCGCCCCGCCCGTACCTGGGGCTCTGCTCCGGAATCCCTTTCTTGGAGAGACACGTGAGCCAGACAACACGACTCCACCCTTCCCACAAAATGACCCCAAACTCTTGGGAGCTGGGACAAATCCCCAGAGAGGGATACTCGTCCACAGTCCCTGAGGCCACCCCTCCAATCCACGGCTATCTCGGACACAACATCCAGAGACAAAAGCCTGAAGGAACGCCTCCCACTCGCCCTTGTTTCAGAGGCCCAGGAGCTCCCTCTCGGGCTGTACATCCGGCCTGCCATACCCTAGGCGCCACTCATAAGCTGAGTTTGTGTTTTCAGACTTCTGTGCCCTCAGCCTGGACCCACACAACCGCCAGGCTAGGGCCTCTGGAGCCACAGCGAAAGATTGTGCCTGCCTTCTCCAAGGAAATTGTGCCCAATCCATTGACGACCACCCTACAGGTTAGGGAAAAGCTCCAAGGCCCCTGAGGCCATCAATAGTGTAGGCCACCCTGGACTAAGAGGGGCTCTCTGACACCAGCGGAGCAACTATCTCCACTTAGACTCTCAGACAGTGTCCCCAGAGACAGAAGGTTGAAATGGACAGGCCCCCAGGCCCTAATCTGAACCTTAGCTTTGGTTTCCATGTGTCCGTCCTCAGAGGTCTGTTTTCGTAGACCAGCACACGGGGCTTTCCTGAGGCACCAAACCAAACCTCTCTCGCCTCCACATGGGGAGCTTACTTACTGGGGATGTATCACACCCTTCAGGTAGGAGAGTTCCGCAGGGCCACTGAACAACCAGCACATTCCAAGGTTTCCATGGACCCAAACGCACATTATGACGCATCCTCCGGAGAGGCCATTTCAACTCAGCCCCCTGGTTAGCGTGCCCCAGAGGCAGGAGATCAAACATATCTTGTGGCTATGGCCAATGGGAATGCGAGGCATGCTGTACAGGGATCCATCCTTCGAACCGTGCTCTCCAGTCCTTCCGTATGGTATGTCCTGGAGCCATGCAACAGGACTCGAATGTCCCACAGAAGGAAACCTGGTGGTTTGGGGCAACCTCCAAACTCAGCGTGGGAAAACTTCCTTGGCCTCATGAGGCCCCCGCTTCATGAAGGTGCCATCATGGACACATACTCCAGCCTCAGCCAACGTCTGATCCTCAGCCTGACTTCAGATGCAGGAGATTTTGATTCAGCCTCTGCCTAGTGGGCCTGCTCTGCCCTTGGCTCCAATCCTCACTTTAGCTTGTGTTCCTAGACTTCCGTCCTCACACTCCTGGCCCACAAACCCTCCCTACTGGGAATTCTGGGGCCACAATGAAGCACTCCGCCTGCCTCCCAGGAGAAAAACTTTGTCTATGGTGCTGCCCAGAAACCCCAAATGAGGATCAAACTGCTTGGCCCTCGG